>NW_010513752.1:0-3560 GCF_000687285.1 Phaethon lepturus
TTTTTCTTTTTCTTTTTTTTCTTTTTTCTTTCTTTTTCTCTTTCTCTTTTTTCTTTCTTTCTTTTTCTCTTTCTCTTTTCTCTTTCTCTTTTTCTTCCTCTTCTTTTCTCTTTCTCTTTCCTTCCCTTTCTCTCTTTCTTGTACAGTGTAAGATCCTCACCTAGGAGACAGTCTGAAATATCGTTTTCCTTTTCCTAACAAAATTGGAGACCATTCCATTGAATATCTGCCATCTGTTGGTTTCAGTGCTTCAATTGCTTCAGAATCCTCTGGAAAACAACTCTTTCTCAATAGAGGGCTGAATGTACATTCAAAGGTAACTTCAGCTGAGCAAGCGCCCAGCTAATCCCCTTAGCACACAGGGACAAGGCTGCCACCAGCTCTAATTGATTCTGAAATGAAGCTGTATAGAAAATTAGAAGGTTTGGATTCCCATGTGAGCTTCAATAAAGAGCCAGGATGTAAGCCTGGCACTTGAATGGATTCAGAAATTAAAATCTGATAAGCAGCTTAAAATTGTACTTAAGTCCAGAAATGACTTGAATGCTCTTGTTAATGGTACATTGTATATTGTCACCTAGTTAATTATCTCTGAAGATGAGTTCTTGCAGAGGAGAAGATACGCCAGCCTTTCACAGCCTTTTCTCATCACATATTTATTGAATTCCACCCTCCTCACCAGTAGCTGGAAGGCAGAAAGAAAGGATTAGGCAACTGCAGTTCCTCTGTGGCTGTCAGTTCACTGTGCCAAACTTCAAATATGAACTGTTGCATGTACTGTCACAGACATTTCCTTTACATCTTAATTTGCAAATGAGGCGCTGACATTTGTTATGCCTTGTATTTGCACACATGAAAAGCAAATACTGCCACTGCTGGCTATTTTGTTTATCCCTTTGGATATAGTGTATGGCTTATTTATAAATTTTCTTCAGACTTTTTTTTACTAACTGAGATAGTCAGGGAGCTACATGTCCTCATATTTTATTCAGTAAGTCTATCTGCAGTTTATGAAGCGTGCCCTACATGCGACAGCTATTTAAAAACAGTATCTTCACATCTATTTTTGTTTTGCTGTTTTGCAATTTTTTGATAGATATTCCTATTTTGTATATGTTTTATACATATGGGAGAGTTTTTGTATGCATACAGGTACCCCCTCCTTTTTGTGTTTCATATGTGTTTATCTGCCTATCTGTATTCATATTAATAGTGGAGGGGCAGAAACATTGTGCTGGAGGCAAAGACTGTTCTGTCCATCACATTATCATAATCTACTATCACATATAAAATGGAGAAGAAATGAAGATAGAAGAAGAAGAAAAGAAGAAATTAAATGGAAGATTCATTGGAAAAGGTATACTGAGCAAAATAAATGATCAGAGACAACACTATAGGTATGCAGAATCATCATCTCAAACACCCAAGAAAGTATCATTGAGGAGTAAAATCTGTAAGATTTCCATTTTTATTTACAAACTTCAATATATTTATCTGAAAAAATTAGCTTTGCCTTTTTACATTGAGTTTGAGGAAACTTTCCTAAAACAGCAGTCTATGATGACTTTTCATAGAGAACCTCTTGAGGAATCATCAAGTTCTTTCTTCTTCCACTTCCACCTCATACTTTGGGCACAATTCTTTTCAATTTGACTGAATTTGAATGCACAATAGTGTATCAAGGTGCAGAGTTAGAATATTTAATTTTAATTTGCTCTGAAAACACACACGTCTTATCTGACCTCAAACAAGATAGGTTTTTTTACAATACTCAAATGTACATAACAGTTGCAACTAAAAGTGGTGTTTCTTTTTCTGCATGACAAATGGGGATTCCTAGAAAAGAAAGCAGAGCACCCAGAAGCAGACGTCTGTCTTCTTGTGTCACATGTTCATGTAAGTCTATGTTGACATACATATATTTAGACATCTAAATCAACCTCAGAGGCCCTATGGGTCCTTTCAGGGTTTTTACTGGAATGAGAGGTCCATTGATTATATATCTGAGTACTGTTACAGTTAATGCTACTCGGTTGCTATTTCCAAACATTCCAGTCCATACTGAAAAGTTGAGTAGATTTTGAACTTCCTGGACAGAAAACAAAACCAGCAGACAGTGCAGAAGCACTGGCATATGCCTGAGATTTCAACTCTCTTACAAAGCTGTGTCATCCCCCCCGCCCCTGCATTCTTTGTCACTTTCAGCAAGGGCTGAGTTAGGAAATTAGGAGCTAGAGCAATAGCAGCAGCTGCCAACTGCAGCAGGCATTATATCTTCTTCATTTGGAGGGTAAGTAGGACACCGTTGGTGACTGCGGAGTTTGTGGCTAGCAAATTAAAAAGTAGCAGAGACAGTGATCTTCCTGACTGGGTGAATATAAAAAAAGAGCTGAAATGTTCATTTATAATTAAACACTATTCATGGAGTTTGAGTCAAAGCCCAAGAAAGTCAATGGAAACATTATTATTCACGTTAATGAGCTTTGGATTTGAACCTAAGCAAAACTGTTGTGTACAAAAATATTTCTCATTTAAATGGATTCCACTTCAGCTTGTAAAGTGCCTAGAGATCTTAGGAACAACAGGAAGGACTCGTATGAGAATTCTTATCAAACCGTCACCAGGGGTAACTGTTAGTATGTACAAAAGGTTTTTCTGTTGTCTTAACATTGCATCTGCATTAACTAAAATAATCCTTTCAACACTCAGTGAGGTATGGTAACATTATTCTACATCTGCACTTTACTGTTACAGAAATTGCCAAAAATATCTTCTTAAATGGCACAAAAAAAATTCCCAACATAAATGTCAGAGGCATAATAGACATGGAAGGAAACAAAATTTGTGCTCCTTAGGTGTGCATACACACATATAATTTAATTTTTTAAATTAATATCCATATACTCCTATAGAAGATAAATGATTGTGTATGAAGCTTAAAGTAAGTGTGTTTCATATTAAATGAGAGGGAGATGGTGGAGGACCTTGCCAAGGCCTTCTCCAATACTTATCAGCAGTCCTGGGTAACAGAGGACATCCCAGACAACTGGAGGCTTGCCAATGTGACACCCATCTACAAGAAGGGCTGGAAGGAGGATCCCGAAAACTACAGGCCTGTCAGCCTGACCTCTGTACTGGGGAAGATCATGGAGTGGTTCATCTTGAGCTTGGGTGCTCACAGGGCATGTGCAGGACAACCGAGGGATCAGGCCCAGCCAGCATGGGTTCATGAAAGGCAGGTCCTGCTTGACCAACCTGATCTCCTTCTATGACCAGGTGACCCGCCTAGTGGATGAGGGAAAGGCCGTGCATGTTGTCTACCTGGACTTTAGTAAAGCCTTTGACAGCGTCTCCCACAGCATTCTCCTGGAGAAACTGGTGGCTCGTGGCTTAGACAGGTATACTCTTTGCTGGGTAAAAAACCATGGCTGGATGGCCGAGCCCAGAGAGTTGTGGTGAACGAAGTTAAATCTAGTTGGTGGCCAGTCACAAGTGGCGTTCCCCAGGGCTCAGTGTTGGGGCCCATCTTGTTTACTGATGATCCGGATGAGGGGATCGAG
>NW_010513753.1:0-27172 GCF_000687285.1 Phaethon lepturus
TGTAACTGCTCACTTACTAATAGATTCCATTCTGTACCTATGGAGTTTTTTTCATTTTCCCTGTCTGCAAGCACCGAATCATTGACTTCATTGCTACAGAAAGGAATGAATCCCCAGGCCACTCTACAGAACAGGTTTTACTCTCTAATGGCTGAAGAGGAGGAGGATAGTGGCTGAGCTTAAGGGACATTCATGGCAGGTTGTTGGCTCTCAAACAGTGAACAAGCTTATTATTGCTAGCAGCCAACTAGCATCCTTTCCTGTAACCCTGAGTATTTCCCATAACCGTGGCAGCTTCTTGACAAGAATAATCAAACCAGATGAACAGCACAATATATTCTACAAACAATGCAGAAAACAAAACAAAACAAACAAACAAAAAGTTTTGGCACTTTTGCTTTGTCTTACCATATTCATACAAGTGACCACGGTGTGTCAGGTGTTTCCACACTGGGTTCTTATTTGTGTTTAATAATTGCTGAGGTGCAATTAGATATGACACCATCTTAATTGGATAGAGTGTAGCATAACTACAGCAACCAATTACATTATTGTTGTCCCCGTGATGCACACTAAAGCAACTCGAATATTTACCATCAGGGAGGGGTGGAAACACTCCAAAAAAGGCATTTTTTCACTTGAAAAAAATGTTAGCTGTGACATCTGGATACAAGTTTCAGTTGCACAGGCTGAGATATAGGTCAAGATAATAAACGGATAACACAATGACCAGTCTTCATCAGCTACTGGGACTGTGACCAGAGGCCGATGCCTTAGCCATTTCCAAAGGCTCGTGGTTGTTGGTTGGGATGTAAACCCCACTTTCTCTAGCTATAAACTGGTTTCGGTGCAGCTTCCTTCCAGTTCTTATTTTCTGCTCCATTTGCCTCCCACAAGCTTTTCTATACCTATACCTCTTAAGGGGATAACAGCCAAAGCACTCTTCAGCATCTGAAGATATTTTTTGTTTTTCTTTTTTTCCTGTGTCTCATTTTCTGCCCAGCAGACATCTAGCTTTTATGTGGTGAGCTCCAGCATGCTTTTTCAAACTCCTCCTTTTGGGCTGGTAGTAGGAAGACAGAGAACAAACCACTACACTACATACAGAATGATTCCTCAAAGTCTTGGGAGGTTAGGAAGCAGCCTGGCATCATATTTCCTTGCTTCAGCAGAAAATAAGATAGGTTGTGAATATTGCAGGTTTTTTACAGTATCACCATTGCTAATCAGGTCTGACTATTCATGCTAGAAGCTGTGGCACAAACAGTTTTTTGACTCTTTGTGATGTTCATATACCCTGTCTTTTAAAAATGAATACATAAATTGGCAGTGGCACAGTGCAGCTGGTTATATGGAATACCATGCTGGACAATGTACCAGTGTTGGGTTGCCAAAAGAAATGTATCGGCACAGCCACAGCTTTCGTGTTAAAGTTGTCCCCATTCAGTGAAGCCAGCTATTCGCAAACACCGATCACAGAATATCTAGTTTATAAGTATAAAGGATTTAACTTGGCACTAGAGGTCAGTGACAAAGCTGGTAGGGATTTTTCTGGTTAGTCTTTCTTCCAACTGAAACCAATCCTTTGTATCCCAAAATATTTTGAATAATCCAATAGATTATTACTATTTTCTCCCCAAAATTTAACACTTACTATTTTTCCAATTTCAGGGGAAAAAAGTAAAATCTTAAATTGAAAAATCTCAAATTTCACATTGAGATGTTGTGAAGTAGTTGGAGACAAATTTCTTTATTTCCTGAGAGAATCCCTATTCAGTATTGCTGAGACTGAAGCAGTATTTACAAGTATAAGGCAACACTGCTGAGGCCAATATTTTTTTAGTTATAAATGTGAGTAGGCAAGGCAAGTCCTGTTGAAAGCCTCCTAGCTGCTCACAGCTAAGCCTGGGCTTCCCCCAGTGATTAGGCTTACACTCCCCCTCACCGTGCCTGCTGCAGAATTTGCATTACACCGTTGTTATTTCAATTACAAACATTTCCTAAATAGCATCCAAATATAGGTGAATTTACCCATCATCATTACATTAAGTATGTGTGAAGAAAACAAGTAAGTGTCCCATTTGCTCACTCATTTCTACAAACCCAAAGATAAGGAATCACATCACACTCAGTTTAGCGAGCTTGCAAATAAAAGCAGCATTCACTAGTTATGGCCAGTTAGACTAAAATATAGTATGATCTGTATATACACACGTATATAGAAAGCTGAGATTTTCCTTTTAGGCCCTAGGACTCCATTCTAATGGCAGTCTCTTTAGAAATAGGCATCTTTCTTCAATATAGTTCAATGTACTTTGCCAGAGTTCGGCCTTTTGCTTAATTTACTTCGTGCAAATGGCCAATTGAATGAGTAATTTGAACTGTGTCTTCCATGCAAGGACTTA
Source organism: Phaethon lepturus (assembly GCF_000687285.1). Taxonomy (NCBI): domain Eukaryota; kingdom Metazoa; phylum Chordata; class Aves; order Phaethontiformes; family Phaethontidae; genus Phaethon; species Phaethon lepturus. The sequence continues at coordinate 2,406 of NW_010513753.1, forward strand.
GTCTTGTGTAAGCATCTGGGTATGAGCGAGGGGCACTGTGCAGTCAGTGCAGCAGTGAAGGAATGACTGTCGTTAATTTACTTGATATTCATAATTCAGGAGCATTCTGGGCTTTTAACAAGACAAAAGAGAAGTCAAAGATTATCTGGAAATGGAAAACATATTTCTTTACATCTTCATAAACACTCAAAGAACCAAACTGCAGCAACATTAGTAATCCATCAACCTAGTAACAATGTAGTCTGCCACTGACCACCTGACAGAGAACAAGTGCACCAAATTAATTTTCCACAGTACATTTCCGGGGTAACTTTCTTCACTATGCTTAGAGAGATGACCGAGTAAAAATAACAGGTCTAAGTAAAAAACAGAGGTAGAAAAACTGTCCTGGTTAACCACACCTTATTTACATTGTTTTTGCAAGTGTCCACAACTGCAAGTCACTTTGGCAGTGAGTGTAGAAATACTGGTGCTCACAATACTTTCGTCACAGTGAATTCATGATGTCTTGACAGACTGAATAATAAGAATTACCACAAGGGAACTTTGTGGTAGTAGCATCTACAAAGTGGTGATTTACATCTACTCAGAAAAAAAATTAGTGAATGTCATGGTAAAAGGCTGGCACCTTCCTTATATTAAAGGTCCCACCCATGCTGGTATCTTTACAGCTGCCCTGTCACCGAAATACGGCTGTGCTAGCATTCCTCCTCAAAAGCGTACTTGCAGATGCAACCATAAGAGACACACATTTGGAAGACATGGATGGCTTGGAAAGGGCAGTCAACTATTTCATGGTTCAAGCCATTAGAGTAAGAGGCTTTCCTCAGCTGTACTCTAGAGACAGAATGGGAATGGAATAGGATTTTGCAAATTCTTGCTCTAAGAGAAGAGTCACTCAGTTACATCAGACATGCCAGTACTATAGCTGAACAGAAACTTCCTGAGAGCTTTTATTTATTAGAAAATAGCAATTCATTAAAATAACAACCGTTTCTGTGAAAGGGTTGACTTAACAAACTTACCCTGTCAAGGTAAACCTATCAAAAAAGATTCAAAACATGTTCCAATACTCCTTCGGGGAATTCTGGGAACAGAAAAGTTTCTAGTTTTTTCAAATAACATTTCTCTTTTAAAAAATGAGCCAAGTTATTTTACATGCATGTATAATTTTGAAATCATAACAAAATGTTTCTCCTGATGTGACACATTATTTGCAAACAAAAGTCCAACTTCAGATTTCATTTGTTTGGTAAAAGAAAAAAAACCACTTACTGAAAAACTCTTTTGTTATGGGAAAAGCATTTCTCATTCAGCTCTACCTACTACCACAACCAGTTTATTCCCCATTAATAACCAGTAACAAGAAGAAGAATCATACTGTTATTAGATGGTAGCACTTCTAACATTTTTCTTGAGCTGCCTTGAGGTGCTCTCACAACTTGTTTATATGTGTATGTGGCAGGAAGATGTGATTACACTGCTCTGCAGAGGCAGGGGCAGCCTTAGTCTGAACAGCAGAGACTGCACCAGCAGCAGCAATGGTGAAGAAGAAAAAAGTTAAAAAATGCCTTAGCTTTCCTTTTCTCTCCCAGCAGTAAATCTGTTAACTGGCTTCAGAGCTCCTCTTCAGGCACTCAGCTTCATTAATGAGCTGTGGAAAGCCAAGTGTCTCAGTTCCCTTAAAATCCTGGCAAACTGCAGGGATATTTGGCTCCTGCCATATCCTGTAGGCGCTTGGGGAGTGGTCCACTCACTCCATCATAATAAGCCTTCTTTCCCCTAACTGCCCAGCTTGCTTTTTACATGATCATAAGCCTGTGCTTGATGCTGCGGGAGTTACTGTATTGTCACCAATTCAGCACCATGGTTTCATTGCAGGAGAAAAATGCACTCATCTGTGATTTCAGAAGCCGTGACAAGGTTCTAGGATTGACAATCAGCTCCAAATATCTCAAAATACACATCCTGGAGAAAGACTCAGCAAAAGGATATGCTGAGCATGTTGAAATCTGTTGAAATTTAGGTTTGAAAATGGAGTGCAGCATACAATTCTGACTAAACTTTTTAGAGGCTGGAATCAAACATTAAAAACAACTAATATATTATTGTGTAAAGTATCCAGGCTGTGTTCTCTACTATAAAGGAACAAATCAACTACAGAATGGATATGGGGTGAGCACTGGTATAAAACTGTACATAAGCAATAATTAGCTCCTGCTTTTAGGTATGTCTGCTACAGAAAATGTTATCTTGATATGATATTGTAATACCTACTGGCAGGGAAAAGGAGAAAACATAAGGACAAAGTGTGAGCTTTCAAGAAATTACCTAATGATAGTCATGAGCCAAAAGTGCACATTCTGCACCATGGGGCATGTCTACAGAACGCAACATAATGCTGTGCAAATAACCAAGCTGGTTCTGGTATTAAAAGCAGTGTAACAGCATATATACAGCGGCCTGCCTGAGCCATTTTAAATTAGCCTGGCTATTTAACTGCACAGAGTGGTACTACTGACCTGCATTCAAGCTGCCTTGGAATAAACTTCAAGTTCTGCGTTGTATCCTAATGCTGCAGCAAATTCAGTCTTTGCATTGGTGTTCAATTGTTTGGAAAACCTATTTTTTAGTTCAAAGATCTTTTTTATACAAAAGTTAGCATGTATTGCTACAACCATTCATCATCCTTTAATCATGGCATTAACTGTTTGAAGTGCAGGTTTGTTGTACTCAAACTCCCACTTCGTAGTAAATAGTGTTTTGTTACATTAATTCTCATGACATATCCTGTCTAATCTGTACTGGATAATGTTGTTAAAACCTTAAGACTGATTTATTTTTTCCTTAATGCTTCTTGATTTTCTTTAATACAGATCCACCACAGATGAATAATGTCATGCCAACATCTCCCCTGCTTCCTCAGATGACACATCAACATTCATATCCCAGCCTGGGACAGATCACAAACCCATATGAGCAACAGCCCCCAGGCAAAGAACTTAACAAGTACGCCTCTCTAAAGGCAGTCGGTAAGTAAGCAACACGATGCATGACTTCTCCTTTAGATCAGTATGTTGCATTTGCTGTTGTCAGCTGACATTCTGCTTCAAACTTAAAAACAAAGTCTTGCTCATCTGGCCTACTTCATGATAGAATGTAATATAGAATATCACATTAGTTGGAAATGTATTACAAATTGACAGGGGGCCTACAATTAATGATAAGAAAATTACAAGTAAGAATCAGTGATCATATGCACATGTGTCTATATATGCATACAAAAACACACCATAACTACTGTACACCATTTTTCAGCAAGTTTCACCTATGTTGTATGCATAGTGTCCAGCCCTAGTTCTTTGTGCCCTGAATATGCCTACCTGTGCATTTCATTATGTATTTTCCATATCTATCTGCACAAATGAGAAAGATAAACATCAGATTATGTTGCAAATTTAAAGCATATAATTTAGACGTCTGCTAAATACCGCAAAAAAGAGAAGACGTTTGTATGCTTCCGAAGTAAGAGCTTTCACATTTTCCGCATGTGCATTAGTAGGTCACTGGAGGAATATTCTGAGGCCTATGATTTCAGACACTTAGTGCATCATAATGCTCCTAAAAAGATCCTGGTGGTGGCTATTTTCTGTGACTGATTAATGTCATACACTATTTAAGCAAATGGGGGAACATCCTCAAAGAAACAGTTCTAGGGAGGGAAAAGGTCAACAGTCGATTTCAGTATAATTTTCGTATTGGAAGCATGAGTTGATAATACTTTTCAGGGACTGTAAAGACCCGCTGCACACCATGTGAAGACAGAAAGCCTTTATCACCTTACATTTCAGGTCCCTTCTAGACAATAATAAATTAAGAACTGGGTGGGAGGGGTCTATTCATAAACAGCTTCTCACTAACCCTTGCTCAGCTTACACATATGGATGTTAACATCATTTCCCCATGAATTTAGAGCAGTATCACACTGCCTATTTCCAGACACAGCTATTTGGCTCAGAAAAACAGCAGAACAGCTGAGAACATTCTGACTTAAGAATCTAGTATTCATGCCAGCAAAATTTTTCATCACAAAGTGACATTCCATCAGAACTTCAGGATAGTAGACGTCGAACAAAATGTACATCAAAGTCCCATCTAAAATAATTAAGCTTTTATATTTATATCTATATTTACTATATTTAGTTTGCCTTTTTTTTCCTCAGAAGTGGCATTTTAAAATCTGTTTACAAAAACACGCATTAATAGCTTTCTGCTGAGTTTTGAATACAAACAGAATAGCCTTACTATTTCTTCTTCATAAGGTGACACTGTGTAATGATCTGGTGATTATCACAGATTTAGGCACTGATATCAGGCTTCTTTCTCAGATGTCAATTTAGGTCAAGCCAATCATCAAAGCTTAAAGGTACTTAAGCATAATAAAATGAGAGATGAAACACTCAAAAGAAACTTCTCTTATCTGCCTAAAAGCCACTGAACATACCTTTTTAAAAAAAAAAAAATTCAATTAGAACTTAGATATTTCTGGGGTGTCTGAGTACAAGCTTTTAAAGCAGCTAGACTATAGCCATACAGTTAAATCAACCTTAAAAGATTGTGCAATTCAGCTCCAGAAGTTGTAAAATATCTTTCAGAATGTTAAACTAAATTAAATGTAACTTTCAGGGATATATTCTTCCAGCATGATTGCACCATCTTTCCGTGCTTTTCCCCTACCCTTCCTATCCCCTCTCTCTTTTTTCACCCTGTAGATCTACTGGTCTTAGACCACATTAGCCAAGTTTTAGATTCAGGTGAATTTTCACAAGAAAAGTACAAAAGTGCTGCATTGTCATCCAAACTTTTCAGCAGAAAATAATACAGATTTTGAAACTGTTACACATTCATACCTTATGTCTAGACATATGGAGCAACAGTTAAATGCACTCAGTTTTTAACCACTTTCAGACTCTCAAGGCCATGCTTCCTCCCAAGAGGCACCTCTTGAGTACATCCCAAGACCACAAAGCAGTTTTTCCATGATGCAAGCCAGGCCTGGGTTTGTGACCACACTGACATCAAGCTAGCCAGACCGCTCATTGCATGGTTCATATTTGCTTTATGAGAGCTCCGAGAGGAAATATCAAGTGGCCTGCATCAGGCCCACCAATATAAATTTAACCTGACAAGATCTTTTGAACACAAATAGACATAGACTGAGTTCACCCTGACCTGGTATTCATGACACAGAGCAATGGCATTTTTCATATGCTAACATTCAGAGTTGCATTTACTGATCCCCATAACAGATTAATGAGTGCGTGTAGTCCATTTCTCTTCGCATTCATTGATAGTGTCTTGAGAGTGGATTCATTTGCCACAACAGAAATTAAATAAGGGATGTGTTCTGTATTTCTCCATGTGTTTGAGGCAAACCATATTCATTTAAGTGCCTCTTACTGTGTCTGATCCCATTGTTTGGGTGTAGTCCACTATGCTTAATTCTTTTCTTCAATGGGGGGTGGAGGAAGAAGCATTCCTATTGCTTTGTAACAACTGTAGCTGTAGTACATTAATATCACCCATCAATCATAACATGGCCATAAGTGGTAAGAAGTTTAGATAACTGAAAAAGTGATGCTTTACCAAAAGCTTATTAAATTAATTTCTACACAGTTGCTTTCTTCTGAATTACAGATGTCCTGAAAATTTGGCTGTCTAATTTTACAAGTGAGATACTCATCCCTCAGTGGCTGGTTGCTGTGAAAATTGAGTTCATGGAAAAGTAGCGAGTCACAGTAATCTCTGTTCAGGACCTGCATTAAATTCAGTACCTAAGACTCAAGCACTTGTGGAAAGAAGAGACAACAGTGCCATTGCTATGAATTTGTATTGTGTTACTGAATAAGAATGGCCAACACCTTGCCAGTGAGGCCAAGCTGGTCCCTAGGAAGCTATTTTAAAGCTACACCCTAGAGTCCAAACCATGTAGCTTAACAGAGTGCAATTTAAAGTTGGACTGTTCATGCATGTATGCAATGCAACTTGTGCATTGCAGAGTGTCTGATTCAGCACAACAGGGGAGAAGAGAGTTGAAAAATCCAGAGTGGATTTATTTTATTTAAAAAGCAAACTATTTTTATGTGAACCAGTTCAAACTGCATAACTAAACACTTACACACTCAATGGAAAAAGATATTTTCCTAATTTCTTGTTAGGAATGTCTTTATTTGTTGCAGCCTCCAGAATTCCTAAAGTACTGACCAACGGCTACTGACCAAATTCACCTTTTTCTCTTACTGTCTGCTGGCATTTACATCTCTGAATAACACGAGGGCATTCTGTGCCTATTTTATATTCTCAGATAACTGCTTGGAGCACAATAAGGTAATAGTGAATTGAGATTTACTTACTGTTTTCCTCACTGCATCAGAATTTTACTCTCCTTCTACCTTAATACATACACCACCAGGGAATAATCATCAGAAGGTAGAGAACCCCCTAGAAACGAGACAGAGCAAAACACACTTCCTGAAAGAATAGATAAGCAATCCATCTCCTAGCATCTCTAGCCTATCTGACTGATAGGTGCACTCTGTTCATCCATTATTTGTCCATTTTTGAGCCAGACATTCTTTTGTCAACAGTGCTAAATTTGTCCCATCAAGGAATGTCGGAGATTGTATCTGAGGGAAAAGGGTTAACAGGCTCTAAGACCAGTTCCACCAGAAGTGGTCACTGTATGTTGTGTGGCAATAAATCACCCAGTGTTTAGATATTCCAATTTTTTGTTCACCTGAGATGACATGATCATGGTGCTTTTGCAGTATTTTTGCAGTATTTGATTATTAATGTGAAAAGTGCAGAAATAGGTTTTTCTGCATAAATTATTCTTATTTCCAGTTCATCAACCATGTTTTTACTCCATGCTTAAATGGTTATTGCTCAATTAAGCAATCCTGACATGCCTAAAGCTGAAGTGGATAGAGATCTTGTAGCTGAACGCCTTCATGAGTCCCAGGACATACAAAGGTAGCTCATCACAAATTTTCATGTACATCATTTGGAAACTCATTCAGAAAGCATGAACAATCCAACTTCAAATTCCACTCTGCTAAGCTGTAAGAGTTGGAGTCCATCCTGTTGCTTAATAAGAGTTTCCTAGAGCTCAAACTGGCCTCACTATCCTGAGGTATTAAGTCACTCACATTGTTCTGTGAGCCTCGCTCAGTAACAGTTAATTTTCTTTCCTGAGTTTTAGGGAGTGCAAAGTGACTAAATTTCTTTAGAACTTCTTGCAAAAATAAAAAAAAATACCCCAAACCCAACTTTCTAAAGCCCTGTAGGACTGGGAGAAAGATCACTCAGCTGCTGGAGAGGTGCACAGACATACATATAAAAACTGAGAATGTAAGTATTTCTACAGTATAACATGATTTTACATTTCTTTCATAAACTTTCTTCTTTTCCTCTGTCACACACACATTCACACACAAACCTGTGAGGAACTGACTGGCCATGACTTAAGATAACTCAGCTAGTCAAAATTTTTGAAAAAAAAACCAAAACAAAAAACCCAACAATGGACAGAATTCCTCCCTGAAACTCAGACCCAGAAAGCCTTCAGTGATGCTGGGAGTTGTAGTCTCCTGTGGGATGAAATCAGATCTAATTGATTGGATATAGTGAAGCTAGAAGGAGGATATAACTGGCAGCAGACTCACCATCACATCTCTGAGTCTACAGCTCCTGGCATTTCTTGAAGCTTCACAGTTCTTTGATCCCAAAGGGAATGTTATACAGTGCTCCAGCTCTGCTTGTAGCTGCAAAACTCCAAAGTGAGATTCTGCAAATATGACACTCAAAGAATAAATATCTCCTGTTTAGGTCACTGTTACTATGTAGAAATTATTGTGGTCACAAGTGCACCAATGCACAAGGGAACATCACCCTCAAAAAGGTGGAGCATGTAAGAAAACTGTCTGGTTTGTTTGTCCTTTACGTCTACACACACAGAAGGATACAAAGGGGAAGATCACCATAAGGTTAACTCTAAGGTGTTATCTCTGAACCATCCTCCTGTCTGATGTGAAATTTGGTGGTGCCCTCTCTTAAGCTTCAGATACTCAGTTTCCACAGAAATGATTGTAACGCTATGCTGATGCAAGATCTATCTTAAGAGAATAGAAGTGAATTCACAACAGCTCCCTAAGAATCCGATACCTATCTCACCAAAAGATGAGATTCTGTGCCATTCCTTATAGTTTATTGTGCTCTGCCTCAGGGGCCTCTGTACAAAGGCAGGGAGGGCTGGAATGAAATATTGTAATTGGAAAGATGGAAACACACAGCATGGAAAAAGGCCTGCCCATGCATTCACAGGGGTTGATGCCGTCACCTTTTGGAAAAGGTAGAACTACAGAATTATTGGACACAATATGTTTGTGTTACTTTACTTTCCTATACCAACCACACTGTTACACTGACAGGTAAATAATCATGTTTCTTTGGAAAAGAAACCATGTTTCTTTGGAAAGCTTAAAAAGGAATTGTGCTTTCACTTCAAAGAGTAAAGAATTTTTCAGCTACTACTTCCATAAGCAGTTGCACAAAAATGGATTAAAAAAATCTGGGACATGGGAGTAGCTCCCTGGATTTAACACCACAAAACCGAATGGGGAAGTACAGATTAATGCATCATTTGTCATATCCAGAGGGTGATTGAATTAGTGATTTCATATATCTAGAGGTATGTTCAGTGTCATGGATAATGCTAGTCTAGGCAATCTGCCCAATTCAACACTGAAACTACGGATTTGTCACAAGGAAGTATGACATAAAAGCTTGGTATCTTTTTATTATTATTATTTACTTAGCCCAGTGTGGCTGGAGAATTTGAAGCTTTTGAGTGTTCATTTGTTAAGAAAGTCTTTCATACTTTAATCCTTGCTTCTCCTTCAGGCACAGGAGAAAAGCCAAGCAGCACTCAGTAGCAAGTCTCACTTCACCAAACCCCGGCTAGCATTGTTCCCCCAGCCTTCCCATTTCCCAAGTAGATGAAGTGCCAGTGTCACTTGTTCCACCTATGACTTCTGCTGAGAATCCCCAAACTTCACATCCTGCCCAGTGTGTGCAGACTTTCAAGACCTTTTCACGCTTACATTAAATCATGCAGTTGTTTTCTCTGTTATTTAGCAAATTGGTTTCTCATACCCGCAGGCACTCTGTTATAGGTAAATAAAAAATGGTTGGGGAGTCTTGATCAAAATATTTTCCTATTTTATCATCCAGCACACTCATTTCTTCTTCTAGTGACGTAGCCGTATTTTAATTATAAACACATTGGTTGTGCAAGGCCTCGGTATCTTGAGCAAGATCAGCTGCATTGCTGATATTCTTTTACAGCCTTCTAAAGAAACAACATTTTACTATAAAATCTACCAGGTGATATTCTTTCTGAGGCTGGGGAATTCTGCTGTAAGTAATCAGACATCCAAGCAGCCATTGCCCATGCCATCCTTTAGCAAATAAACAGAGCTGTGAAAAGGTAACTCTTCACAGATGCATTAGTCTTAGCAGAAATGACATCTAGGCTGCTGGGAGGAAACTGCAAATAGCCCTTTTACAAGAAGCAGTTTTAACACCAAAATAAGATGCTCTTAAACATTTCCATGTACGTTGTCTCATTTTTAAGACTTCATCAACACATTGAACTTGTGAAAGAAAGGAAATTTGACCTCAGGTCCATTCCGTTTAGGTTTATCTCAGAATTTTCAGTTTTCTGGGTTGGATTCACAACTAGTAAATTTGTTTTGTCTGAATTTGGCCCACTACCTGGTTTTATAGTGGATAAAGAATGCTTATAAGGATCTATTAAATTCTCAACCTATTTTTCATGCCAAAATAGTAAGTTTAAATATGTGCATGCTTAATTCTCGTTCTTGAAGTTGATATTCTTTTCACTCATGTTCCCCACAGTGAATTCCCTGCAATGGAGAAACAGCCATTTTTTCTTGTTACCAGCATGTATTTTAAAACAGTGAAAAGGAAACCATCACCAATAAAGTCATAAAAGTTCAGATTATAAATGTGACTCCAGAATTCATTTGTAGTTATACACCATAGATAACTCAAACCCTTCCACTAAAAATAGGTTGGTTCTCTGGAAACTGGTTGATTTTTAAAATGTGATAATGAATCAAAATGAAACAAAAAGTAATTTTCTCCTTTTCATAACACACGATGGGCAGATCTAAAACAACAGTAATGTGAGTTTAGTTGACCCCTAAAGAGCGCTAGTCTTTCAGGGGTTTTTGCTGTCTTCGCTTGTCTTGTGTCTTTGAAGACTGCAGTCTTCAGAAGTAACAACCTTACAACAACCAGCTTTATTTCCATCTATTGAGATCAGCGATTGCCACAGGAGGGGAACTACTAAATCTAAATCAAACATGGGTTATTCAAATCTATTTCTATGAAACGTTAATGAATTATACATGAGAATTTTTAGACATTAAGGGATGTGAAGACATGAGTGAGCAAAACTTTATGCTTAGGCTATACCATTAAATAAAAGTGAACCAATAAAAAACAAAGCTCATGTCACGTGAAGACAAAGTCTAACAATGTTAAGCATTTGCACTTGCAATCCTTCTTAAACATCCTTCTCCTTAACTGTTTTATTTCGTACTATAAACATATATCTAAACATACCTCTCAGTCTGCAACACAAACTTTTTTATTGATTCTTTAAGACTAGAAGTTGATCCTAGGGATACAAAAGCAATTGTGAATACTTACAGATAAATAGCAACACTGTAGGATCCCAGCTAAGGTCTAGATTTAATCTGAAGTGTGAATTTTATAGTTCCAACCATGGAGCCTATACAACAATTGCACTGGTTGTTCTGAACATACTCCACTCATTTTTTCCTCCTGGACTATTAGCTGCGTAGGTCATTCACAGCAATATTTTTGCAATAAGAGTTTCATACAGGTGGTCAACATGATAACCTGCAAGTGGTCTGAAGTGTAAAATTATCAAAACTTATAATGTTACAGGTGACCCAAATACTCCCACAGATGTTTTTCAAAAAATTAACAGAGATTTGAAAATCTGCCTTGAGTTCATCACCATTTTTAAATACCTGCAGTGCTTAGAAAGTGTTCTAAATTCAGCACATGGAAGTGAAGTTCTAAATTATTTCAAAGTGTCAACTTTGGATATATTCTGGGGAAAAAGTCTTGAAGTGAATTTTCTTGAATTAAATTAAAAGTATCTCTAACTAGAGGCTTTGGGGGACTGCTTTCATTTATTGAGTAGTCTTCCATGTTGACAATGACAAAAATATAAATCAGGTTATAATGACTGATCCAGGATTTTTTCTTTTTAAAACTAAAAAGTGAAAATGAAAAGTAGCGTTCTAAGGAGAGAGTTTGATTTAAATTTTCCCAAGAACTGACCAAAGAGAACATAAAGGAATGAAGCCGGAGAGTACAATTCTAAAATCCCTCTACAATCAATATGCTTAATTCAGGAATAAATTTAGGAATTTTGGGTTGGGAAGCAAACTCAGTGCGAAACAGGCTTCATTTCCTATGCTCATACTTTATTTCGCATAGTCTACTGATTCACATTGGGGTTATAGTTATATGAAAGTATTATTTCTTCAAGTACATCGGAATATACCTCCTATTGGTTTTGCTTGGTAATTTTAAGCAGTTATGAGGATTACTTTGTTGCAAGTCAAGTTTACCTAAGTAAACAAATAATACTCTTTTTTTGGTTCTAACCAAATTAAAAAAGTCAAACCAGAGAAGTTTTAATACTCTTCAGCTTTGTACATGGATATACGTCAACAGCAGTAGTGTCATGTTCTTCAGAATTAGCCATGAAGACCAGTGAAGACTAGTAAGACAACTGGTAGGAATGAGTCCCTTATTAACAATATAATATAAATAGTAGCAGTTATCTGTCTGCTATTTTGGTTCTGCAAAGGATGTTCTAAAGACAGTAAAAGTGTTTAAGAGAGAAATTACACAGATAAAAGTCACAGAGATCATTGCTTTACTCCTACACATTCATACTATAATAACACAGGGCTTGAGGCATGGAGTGAGAAAAAGCAATAATATGATTTTTAAAGCACATAGTTAATTTTTCCAAAAGTCCTTCCCCTGACAGCTTATTTGCAGAAGGATATGAGGAAAAGAGAAGCTGAAAACCCCCCCTGATGTAGTAGCTATAATATTACAGCATCAAAAAAATCACCACAAAAATATCAGTCTGTCCCATCCTAATGACAAAATTAAGTACAATTAGCAATTTTTACAGTGGGAAAGTTTGCAAAGCTTTGTAGTCTATGGAAGGTGCTCTTGCAAAAAGTTCATCTTCCCTTGCAAGGGACCTGCCACAGCAGGGGAGGAAGATCTGCAGCTCAGAGCTGTTGGTTCTCATTTTCACAACTGATGGGTATGATCGCAATTCCTGGGAAAAAAGGTAGAGGTGGGAGCTGAATGCTCTGATATGGCAGAAGCCTTGTGTGTCCGTACTATTAAATATTCATTGAAGTGAGCTTCATTACTGATCCTTCCTCGACTGTCTGTCAGACACAAATGCTTTTGCTTTATGTGAAGGCTACTCAGAGGGTTCTGTTCAGAACAGGCATTAGTTCTGCTTTGCCTTTGGGTTTGCCCAATCTGTATGAAAACCTTATGAAACTGATTCTCTTCTGACAGTGCAAGTTTGGCAATTGCCAGGAAACGCTATTTCTTTTGAGTTTGACACACATCTCTGCTTTGGAAACCTCTGACAATTACGCACAAGACTTTAATAACACAAATGCCACATAGTCTAATAGGAGGCAGACTGGAAGAGAAGGAAAGGAGAAGAAAAAAAAAAGATGACTGAATGTGTGCAAGTACAGCTATGGAATTACTTCCAAATTTTTTTCTCTTGCTTAATAACTGTCTCTTGAAAAGGATTCCTTCTGGCAAAAAGAATAGAAAAAGATAACTTTCTAATAGAAACAACTTATGCCACAGCTAATTTGGGGAAAAAAAATTTAGTTTCAGTCCAGAATTATTGCTAAAAATTCTTTAAAATTATAGTAGTTAAGAATCAGATCAAATAAAAATAAATCCTGCAAGAAACAATTATTACATTACTGGAACTTTTTTTCATTTAACCAGTACAACTCAAAAAGCCTTCAGGCCTCACCTCATATTCAGAAAAAATGGTATAAATCTAGTATGATGCCAGCTGAAAGACAGGAAAACACAGGTTTATTTTGGCACTAAACCCACATCTTAATTATGTATTCAGAGACCCGAACTGAGTCTTCTGTGCCCTCATGCAGCTTTCTATATCATCACAACTAGGAGTATTTGTAGCTGCTCCAGGCACAAGTTATAAGAGTGTTAACCAGCAGTGTACTAAGAGACAAAAACATCTAATAAAAAGTATTAAAACTGAAAACGGAAATTCAGCATACAGAAGAATGCCAACAGCAACGTGTGAAAAAAATGAAATTAGGTTCACGCTAAGAACACTAATTACAAATAAATGTGGTCAGGAAGGTAAGAGCTTTTTCAGCCAATGTTAAACAAAATAAATTGACACCTTAAGGAAGAACAAACATACATTTTTCGATGCTGAATCACCTTGCAGAACACTGAAACTTTTCCCAACGTGACCCACATACTACTTAGTGTGTGGCCTGCCAGGACAGCCTACGTGGTTTGTGGTCCACTCCCAGGAGCAAGGCACATTCAGGACTCCCTGAATTACTCTGACTGCAGTAGTAGGGCCTGTTATTGCCACATGACCACACAGTTTTTCTGCAAATGTAGAATGAAGTAGTGTTCCTGGAGCAGTTAGGAAGCCCTGCCCTAAAACAAACTGAAAGTCCTCCCTGACCAAAAAGGTTACAAACAATTTCATATTATTGTTGATGTATGAAAGCATTGCTGCAAACTTTTGACGTCATCAGATTTGTCCTAACTGATTTGCTTGAGAAGCATTAAAATCTACCCAGTGAAAAAGCAAGCAAGATTACTGAAGGAAGAAGTGGAAGAAACCTTTTAAGCAAATCTCCTAAACATTAACCTCTTTGGCTTCGGACAGCATCTTTAGAAAGCAAGCCAAACCCTCATTTCCTATAATCAGTTTACGCTGCAGTCATGCCTTATTCAGAAGTTAAGCATGACAGCATGACTCCTTGGACAGTTTCTATTTCAAAAAGGCAAGTTTTCTTACCATATATAAGGTTTCCAGTAAAACTCAAACTGATAAATATGCCTAAATGAGATAAAATTAAATAAATATTTCACAGTAGAACTTTTCATATTTATTTACCATTGTAGATGCCATGAAAGGACATGAGCTTAGGGGTTTTTGGGAGGGGGGGGAAGAAAAAAGAAAAAACAGATTTACAGTTACAGGACAGCCACTGGCCGCATTTTCAAAGAAAAGTCAGAGATTTGAATACATCATTCTCTTAGACTTCTTTTACAATTTCATCCATTGGTTCAAGAATAGAACTGGCAACCTTATTTCCTTCTCAAGTTTATCATTCATTGCATGATACTGAACCAGCAATTTAACTTCTTGATGGTTGAATTTAAAATGTTAAATCACTTGATTGTATAACAAAGTAGCACGATCTTTGTCTATCTGCATGCAACAGATTTCAGGTCTCCTGAAAACATTTCCAATAACATGATGTAGCCACCATTCGCTTCCAGGTTGACAGAACCTATTGATTCTGGTAAATAAGAAAAGCTCTGTTTTTCTTAGACTGGTTAGATACAAGTATTCTGCATGTCATTGGTCTCTACATTAAGTACAACGTGTGTGTGTCTGGAGTATTTTGACCAAAACAAGATCATGGTATTACTGCAGCACTTGGCAAAACTGGATGATAACTATTTCAATTTAATACCATGTAAATCAATGCAGTCAAGTATACAAAGCCCAACTGGAAAAGCTCTTTTACATGTCCAAAGAGAAACCTGCCTAAACTGACACAGTAAATAAATATTTGTAAAAATTAAAAATAGACTTTACAGTGCTTTGCTTTTTTTGGCACGTTGTTAGAGAAGGGGTGCTTCTGCTCACAGACATGTGGCTACTCTTATGTTCCAGGGAACTGCAACCCTGTACATGAGGTACCACACATAATGTCTGGTGCCTGAGGAGTTAATCAAATTCTGTCTCAGTGTTCCCAGCCAAGCAGCAGCCTTCGCTGCCTGTAGTGGATAAAGAGAACATTGCTGAGACTGGAGGCTCTACTTACCAAGTCTAATTACATTCCTATTCGAAACCATTCCTAATGTGTTTCAAAACCCAGAAATATTCTGGCCTCTTCAGCCTTTCAGAAACTGTCATGAAAGTAATCGATAGAAGGTAAGAAATGTTTGGGCCTACATATTTATGTTTCATCATGTCTCATATCATGAAAGTAGAATTTTATTTCACTGGGGAAAGAAAATGCAGTTTTGTGTCTGGAGGTGGACAAGCTCCTTTCAAACAATGTCTACAGAAGAAAAGGTTGGTATGATATGTCTTTTCATGCTTGGCCTCCCTCCAGATGACTATGAGAAATGGGTAAATAGAAGTGGTAAAGGGGGCCAGGAGAGGGATAACACAGAGCCACAAAAAGTAGGTTCTACCAAAATTATGAAAGTAATTTATGGGTGGTTCTATGCATGATCTATTTTTCTTTACCTCTATCAGTAATAGGGAATAAAAATAATGAGAAAGAATCCACAGAAATAAAATATTATCTTCCTTTTTGGAATGTCTTAAATAAAGGCAAATTGGTGTTAGAACTTTTAGGGAAGAAAGGCAAATGTTTAGGACAGAAATCAATGCATTACAGCCCACAGGCTAAATTCTGCATTCTCGGAGCTCAATACAAGAATGGAGAAGGAGGGATGCAAAAATTTTAAATAGCTTTTGCCCTTTCTTAGGATTTAGTATAGTTTAAAATTGCCCCACATTATACCCAGCCACTCCGGTGCCCATGAGATGAGACCAGCTAGTGACCAACAATGAAGTAGCTACATTCCTTCCTCTTGGCCAGATACAGACCTATCATATCATTCTATGCACTGCTGGTGTTATGCAAACAGAATTGTGTCTACCTGCAACATCTAGCTGTGTTCTGTTTTCCAACAGACTTCATGTTATGCAAAGCAAATTATGCTATGCTCCATGATGCCTGGTGAACCCCTTCATTCAAAAGACAGGTGATTAGTTATTTGTTCTATTGGATGGAACACACTTTTCAGTGAATTTATTGCATCCCATTCATACCCGGGGACAGCTAATATGAACTCAGTCCGTGTTAGTTTTTTCCCCTCACCCAAGAAAAAACTTGTGCTAGGATAGAAATGATACTTCTTTGATTTTCAGATTAACTCCAGCAAAAACTCTCACACAGAGTTGGCTTATACCTTGGAAGCCTTTGAACATATGGTCTTAGATGCCAGCTTAGAAAAGCAAATGAATAAGCAACCACACATTCAGAAAGGATCAACAACAGCACCACCAAAGGCAGAATCCTACTATTTCCCTGGGCAAAATTCTCATGTTGTCTTTGAGCCAGGGTTCATTACTCTCTTGTCTTTCCTTGAGTTTTCACTTTCATTACTTAGAGAGAGAAGGGTAAGGTTCCCATAGCTTCAGGTAACTACTCTAACATCTCAGCAAAGTCATGGCTGTAGAAGCAAAGCGTTGTTATAAACTGTTAAATATTACATAGGAATAGCTTTACTGGTACACAGAAAACATCTACAAATAGGCAGTTAGTGTATTTTAGCTGTTATCTGTTGTGTCATTGTAGTCATTTCATTGCTGTCCTGTCCCCCAGCACTTTCCATTGGCTTGCATTCTGTGTCTCTAGTCCTAAATTTGAAATACAGTCTCTCTGTGGCTAGAATAAAGCTCAGCGTTTCACAAAGTAGTTCTTAAAATATGTTCAGCTAACAAACAATTCTGTGAAACATCTACTAAGAAACAGGGTTCCCTGCATATTTTTCTATCTTCTGACTGTGACTGCAAGCTCCAACTGAAGCTTTTTTTTTTTTTAACATGTCTTTAGAGCTTTTATAAGAGCTCACTCCTTTGTGGATTCTCCTCTCACTTCAGCGGTTTCATCCCACTCCTAGGTGCCTACTTTCACAAAAGCTGTAGGACATAATTGTCTTCCAGGATTCTACACTTCTCCCCCATAGCTATAAGATGTGGTGCAAGAATTCAGAGCCATTTTATGGACCCACAGAGATAAGAAGATTGTCAATGAGGAAGAGAGTAAAAAAAATACTCTGCTTCACAATTACCCAAGACCTCCTTATTTAGCTATACTTACTACACATAAATGCTTGTAACTGCAATATTTTAGGAGAAAAAGAAAGCGTTACACAATGTTAATGCATGTTCACATGACTCTCTATGCCACAAGTGGTTACATAACCACCTTGAAGACTACTTAACTTTGGGAGCAGAACAATATTACATAGCTTTAGGTAACTCAACACAGGTAACACACTCAAATAAGTGCACTGAAAAATCCTGGCCCTATTACAGCCACAAGGATTTTTGCCACTGATTTTCAAGAAAACATGTTTTCATCCATGGTATTTAGTGACTCACTGGTTTACATGCTTTTGTTATATAACTGTGAATTATGAAGAAATATGTGAAACTTCTAAGTCTGGTCATGGCCAATCATTAATCAGCAAAAGAACAAAGCTTTTCTCTGTTAGAGACAGATTTAGGCAGAATGGTGAAACTTGAATCAAAATGTACCATCAAAAGCCCATTCCTTTCTGGCCACCTCATCTAAATGAGCCTAAACTCACTGAAATTTCCTAGGCACTCACATTACCTTGCTATCCCACGCAGCTTGGTAGACATGTCCTTTCAAAATCAAAATTCAAGGAATAAGGCAAGGGTCCCAATCTAAGACATCTGACACCGATACTGGCAAAGTCAAGCTCAAAATAAAACAGACAGTTGTGGTCACTTTAAGGCATTGTTGAATTCAGATAAGAGTGAGAAGTGGAGTGATACACCTTTTAGATGATAGGCTTATGGTTGTACTCCTCCAACTGAGTGGAATTTAGATCTACCTGCCCTAGCCAGCAAGGTGCATCCCAGCTTCTGCTAGAATGGTCCCCACCCAGATTCACATCCTGAAGAACTTGTGCTGTGGACCAGAAGAAAATTCAAGATTTATTAGTCTAGAAAGAGAAAGGAAAGGAAAGCATCTCTTTAGCTTAGTTAAGGCACTCAGCTAGGAGGGAGGAGTCCTGCTTTTGATCCTTACACTGTTGCTATATTTTTTCAGTTAGTCATTTCATGCACAGCAGGAACAAAAGACCAAGTTCTCCCCCCTCCCAGGCACACGCTTTAGGTTGGAAAAAATTAATATTTCAACACTTTTTCCCAATGAGCAGCTACAACAGTAACTAAATTTGTGGGTGCATTACCTTAAAGGAGTAAAAACCTTACAAAAATATTGAAACATTTGTATAATTAGCTGCCAAGACTGGAGGGAGGGAATACAAAGAATAACACTCAGACTTAAAGCCCTTCTTTTACTATTGTTCATTTGGCAATTCTGCAATTCTAATTCTTTACTCCTTTTGCAAACATGACAGTGATATCTTTAAATCCTATTTTACTGATTTATATACAGAAGCCAATGCAAAAGGCATTTCTATAGCACCTTTCATCTGAAAACTCAGTACTCTACAGATAACAACTAATCTTCATAGTGCTTAACTGCCTCCTCCAATGTGTTAACAGCTTATTTTATACAGATGGTGAAACCAAGGCAGAGGAGAGTTGAGTCATGTACTCAAGGTCACTGTAAATCCAAAACTTCTCCTTGCATGTTTAAAGTCCACAAAATGTTTATAGGGGGTGGTTGAGAAGAAAAATGAACTTCCTGAGATTCACAGTTGATTTTTAAAGTACTTGGCATCAGGATACTATAAATATGCTTTTCTTGATAAAATATTTGTTACAAAACCATGCATTTGTTATAAAGCCTGGTTTGTTCTTTTGAATCCCAGTTTACAGACAACAGTTGAGAAGTCCCTGGAAAGGGACTATGGACTAAATTAGTTAAAGCATCTTTAACATAGCTGTATTTACAGAACTCATCATTTCACTTACTGTATGATCTTCTATAAGAAACAAAGAGTTGAAAATTTTACATATAATGTGGCATAAAAAAAGAGCAAAATCAATGTGTCATAGGCATAGTTGTTGTGAGGCTGATTTCTTCCTTGCTTAGTTTTTACAGTAGGGGTGGTGTTTATATGCAACAGTAATACAATTTACTCTTCTGTGATGCCATCAATCTTAATGCGTTTGGAGATCTGAGTAACATATCTAACATCTGGCAAAATTCAGAGATTCAGGACCATTGCTGACAGTGGGAAAAAGGTGTGAGTGAGAAAAAATGAAAAGAAACTAAGGAAGTAGCTTGTTGTGGCCTTTTTCACTTAGCCATACAAAAGAGAAAAATGGCACGAAAAATCAGGCAATGCAAATGTCTGCAATTTTTGGTCATTATTTACATAACTGCATCACCATTGTTCTTTTTCTAAACAGAATTCTTTACCTTGTAATTGATCATCAAATATCTTGGTTATGTAAGACAAATTGCTGCAGCTTAACTAAGAATGAATTAAAAGTACAAACTTACAATTTTTTCCTATCCTTACATGAGATTAGCTTAGTTTTTAATTTTTCTATGCAAATTAAACCAATTTAAATGTGAAATAGTCAGACAAATGTATCTATATTAGGAGCTGGACATAATTAACTATGTTGAATTTAAACTACATAAGCTAGTTTGACTTTTCATGTATAGACAAGGTCTAAGTCATAAGACATAGAAGCTCACTCCTCTAATCAGTTGACTTGCAGTGCCTTTGATGTAAAAATTTACACAAATACATACTTGTGTGGTTATTCACAATGCCTTTTCTACAACATTTTTCTCAATTATTGATAACAGATTAATGATAAATTAGCAATACAGACTGCATTTCCCTCCTGTTTTTATTCAACTTGTATATAATACTGTTTTGTAGCATTCAGTGAATATTAACAAATTAAAAGGACAAGCCACATTTAGAACTGGAAAAAGGTCTTCCAAGGAGAAACAGGTACAACTTCTTGGTTATTCAGATTACAGATCTCTAAATGAAACAAGTCACACCAAAATCAAAGCAGAACTTAGCAGGTACTCTTTGTAACACACATCAGCAACTGCAGCTGCACATGCTGTACTGAAATTAGAATAGCCATTATCTACAGCCTGTGATTTGTTTAAAACAGAAGACACCTGTATGTTATAGAAAAGCATTCACTCATCGGTTAAGAGAGACACACACATGGAGATTGGTAAAACATACAAAGCCTAATTTTACAGCATAGGCAAGAGCAATTTCAGTTCACCAAAGAGGAAACACCTCTTTAATGAAAAAATTAAGGATTTAAAAGTGAAGTTCAGGCGCACAGTCATTATACAAAAAATGTCATGAGATGATAAACAGCAACTGCTTTTGGTAATATTCCTCCCTGTTGAGGGGCCAGGACAAAGGGGATGCAGAACTGAAGCCTGATCTTGAAGATTAATGTGGTGCTCATGGGAATTTCACTGCCTTGCACAGAGATCCAATTCAGAACTAGAGAGAAGGAGAAAATTCATAGTGCAACAAAAGCCTCCCAGCAATACTGGGGAGAGAGAAAGAGAGGGAAAATAAACAAAAACAATGCAGGGAATTAAAAACCTACTTATCATGAAAGCAAGAGGAGCTCAGCTATACAGCCAGCTACATGTTCAAGACTTCTACAGAGAAGCCTTACACGGCATAGCTTCAAGGAAAACGTATGGATCGACCCAGGGCACAGCAAAAGTCAAATCCAGGCTGACACAATCATATATTCAAAGCACACCACTGCTGATTTATGCACCACCATGTTAGTTGATCTACATATTTAGCACTTTCTTAAATCAAAATCCAGATTTCTGAAGGGGGTAAATAAACCCTTTTTACATAAAAAGCAAGATCTTAAAAAATGCAATTCAGTTAAGCTCTCCTTATACCCCTGATACTCAGTCTCAAAATATAAATGAGTTGCTGGACTGCTGCAGAATGCCTTTAGCTTCCTGAGTATGGTTTATACTTTTAAGCAAGGCCAAATAAATGCCAACAGTAGCAACAATCAAACTTGAGCAAAAGCATGCACTGGAAGTCACTTGTCCAGGAAACTGCAGAGGGCAAAATCCTAATTTGGGAACTGCAATGCAGTATTTGTCGGCAGGGCTACTGCTGTGTTTCTTAGTGGCACTGGCCCCAGAAAATTATGTCAGAACCTGGAATTTAGGATTTTAATTGCCTGAAAAATTTAGGGTAAATACCTAACCTCCAGTAACCCAAAGGATCTTCAGCCCCATAAAGCATTAGTGAACTTCCAACCATTTAGAAGAACAGATCCCATTCTCCATTTTGCCCTAAGGCATTATTCAACAGAAACGGGTCTACCTCATACACCATCGACTTACAACTGGCTTAGTTAAACACACCCCCCCATGACACTTCGCATTTCAAGGGATGTGCTCTCATACAAGAGGGCATTCCCAAGAAGCCCTAATATTTCCAAGAAAGTCTGGACACTTCCTAAATTTCCCATGCTTGTGAGATGAACAGTGGTAAGATTCATAGGACCTGTCCCCATAATGTAAATATCAGCACAACCTGAGTGATTTGGGGCAGGGACAGCCTTTTGCTAAAGGGCAACAGGTCTTTGTCTGCATATATGAAAAACCTAGAATAACGGCATTCAAAAATATACTGCAGAGAGAAAATAAGGGGTGAGGGGTGGCATGGATTTCTCCTACTGATGTACCTGTAACTGTATCTGGTCCACAGATGTAACTGTGCATGACCTACTGTAAATTGTGTAACATTTTTCTTGTGTCCAACTGATTTTTTTGTCCCCTCCCCCTTTTAAATCCAAATAGCTGACAAAGTCAATGACGACTTCTACACCAAACGCCGACATCTTGCAGAACTGGCTGCCAAGGGGAGCCTGCCACTCCATCCAGTGCGCCTAGATGAAGACAGAGCTTACACAATCGACAGTGGCCTAACCAAGCAGAACGGGCAGAAATCCAAAATCGCAAAGATACACACACACCCATTAGGTTACAATTCCCACTACAAGACCTGGGATCCCAACGACCAGTCTCTTAGACGGCAAGGATACACAAACAAGGGGAAGCATGGTATGGCAGAACCAACGTTAAGCGACCCACTGACAACCCGGAGCCAGCATTATTTGGGCCCACAGCCATACTTCATAACTAACAGCAAGACAGAAGTAACTGTTTGAGTTTGTTTTCCCTTTTTTTTTTTTTAATGGAATCCTTTAAAAACCACATGCAAATACACACACACCACAAACACTCAACTGAAAGGCAAAAAATAAATTTAAAAATATAAAATAATAAGAAAAAAGGAAACAGAAGGAAGGAACTTCCACATGGACACTCTTGGTATCCAGCCAACTGTAGGCCGAAGAGCGGGTTAATACCATTCAGCAATACACACTGAAGGTTGAATTATAAAGTCCATTTGTATTTCAGAATGGAACACAAACCCTTGTGACTAAATTTTTTTACTTGAAACTAAAATCCATGATGAGAAGTAGCACAATCTAGAGAAACTTTATGTCTGCTTAAACATTTACACTATGTTCCTGCCTTGAGACAGAGGAAGAGAGAACAATATACTGTAATATATTATTTCAGAGAGGAATTTTGTATAAAACCTATTAATAGTCACTAGACCTGTGAAAAGCCAAGAGCAAACATCTTGGTACAACCCCTAACATCTATTATTGTTACTCCCACACCATCCTACAGAAAGCGCAAAAAATATATATACAATAAGGGACAAAGACTCTTTCACAAGGAATTATGAAGACTGTTATGATTAAGAGCATATGGGACCTTTCTGGCTGGTAGAGAATTCTGCAGGAGTATAACAAACAGCAGAAGATTTTATTTCAGTTTACTTCATTTGATTTGAAATTTTTGGGAACCTCCAAAATTAAAAAAGATGTATCATGTGACACAGAAAGCTGCTGGGGGAATAAGGGCATCAGAATATTCCCTCTCAGTCCTCCTGTTTTCAGGCAGATGGTAACAATTCTCACTTGGCAGACTGTCAGGACTTTTTCTTCACCTAAATGTTTTGCCTATCTTCAACTGCTTCAGACTGAAATTAAGCGTGGGTGGTGCCTTTACCGTATTACTATTGTTCAATAACAGTCTTGTTTCTCAAAGTGACCCCTCTGTTCCTTTAAGCTATTTCCTCATGTTTTGCTAAGGATGACAAGGGTTCTGCCCTGATCAGCCTCTTTTGTTTGTCCTGAAGGGAAACTGGACTTCATCTCCATGCAGTGGTTGCACATTCAAGACTATTTATTTAACCCCTCCATTTTCCCAATTTAAACTTTTTCCCTCTAGTCTCTCGTTTTGTATTTGCTTTCAGCCATGGTAGTTCTTTGTAGTTCAACTAAATGTTCTATGGTATATCGTCTCCATCATTTGGCTTTCTATAGTGGCATTCCCTCTTGGTGGACTATTTGGTGGAAAAGGCTAATGGACTAGCTTCAAACGTTAAAGAGATCTGGGTTTAAACTAAACAAACAATTGGACTTGTGGTCTTGACTGTGGTTCTGATGAGCGGGATTCCTTGGTTCATATGAATAAAACCACTCTTGAATTGGACACTGGTAGTAGACTTGCAGTCCTGGGCCTCTACAGGGTTCGGCACATCCACAAAGAGATAAACAGAGTTGGGATGGTGTGGTGGTGCTGCAACAGACTGGTGGCAGGCAACGCACTCAGTCTTTCACTTAAATTCCTGCTCTTCCCCCAAAACAAGTAATTTGGCTAAATCGTAACTAGCTATCTTACCACAGTTTCATTCTCACCAGCTGTCAATTCTTCTGGAGATTAGTTTTGGAAGAGTATGCAGGGAGGAGTAAGAACTGTTCTGTTCTAAGAAGAATTGGAAGTGGCATTTCTTGCTGTACTCAACTGATTGGCAGTGCTTCTTCTTAATAAAGGATGCAAAGGCTAAGAATTTGAAATGTGGTTAAACGGAGAGACCATTTTTTTTTATGCTATATCGAGATTGATTTGCGTCCTGAGAGCACCGGCATCTCTCCATAAGCGTGCTGCTAAATTGTATGATCATATGTTTTAAGACTATCAGAAGTGGACAAAGCCCACGGGACAAATACTTTGCACACAACCCAGATTCTCCACTATCTTACTTTTATTCCTTTAATCTTTATCGCCTTCACAACTGGCTGACTTAATTTGACCCTTTATGGAATGTTGCTGTTAATCCATATGCTTTAGATACACATTACAGCTGCACTCTTATTCACACAGGTTTCATGTAACTTGAGCATATTTTATGTGGAAATATTTTAGTAACTGTATGTTCTGTAAGTAAACCCGTGTTAATACTTGTTAACTACAGAGTTTATGATACCAATAATACTTCCTACAATAAAATGTTTGTTTGTTTTTTAAGAATGTTTATTTGTAAACATATGTATTCACTATATTAATATGAATTTCTTACCTGGCAATAAAACTGATTCTATGTGAATCCAACTTGCTGGCTTATTCCTAAACTTCACAGAATCACAGAAACACTAGGTT
>NW_010513754.1:0-506 GCF_000687285.1 Phaethon lepturus
TGTGCTTATTGCAAGGAACAGGGACACTGGAGAGTGTCTCAAATTGCCCGGAAATAGGCTGTCCACTACGATAGCAGAAATGGAGTGACGGGGACCTGGGGAATCTACCCTGGCGGATCCACTGGTTAGACTGAAGCTAGGGGAACAGAAAAAGGAGGTAGAATTTTTAGTAGATAAGGGAGCCTCGTATCCTGTTCTGAATCAGCAACTAATACCCGTAGATGAGGAATTTGTAGATGTAGTAAGTGCCACAGGTCAGAAGGAAAAGGCTTTTTTCCTACAACCACTTAAGTATAAATTAGGAAAGCATATTGGAACACACAGATTTTTGTACATGCCTGGGTCTCCTAAGCTGCTTTTAAGAAGGGATTTGCTAGAACAATTAGAAGCCAAGATTATTTTTGAGAAAGGAAAAATCAATTTTAAAATTAAAGAAGATCGAGTGATAGAATTGAGAAAGGAAAAAATCAATTTCAAAATTAAAGAAGATCAATTGATAGAAATTT
>NW_010513755.1:0-20567 GCF_000687285.1 Phaethon lepturus
CGGCCTAGCCCTGCATTATTTTTCCGAAAAGTGGAGCGACTGGTTGCAACTACTGTATCTCTTTTCTTTTGTATGTTATTAATTTCGAACAATAAAGCAATCTTTTTAACCTGGCTGGTTTTGGTTTCAGCCCTCCCGCGCTACGTGGTGCTTGCAAAAGAAGTTTTGCAAAAGAAAAGGAAAAAAATGACAAGAATATTTTCTTACCTAAACAAGGTCTTGTTCTCCAAACATATGTATCTGGTTAGTATATTATCAGTGCCAGCGGAGTTACTTACACGTGTTAATGGAATTACTTCCATGCCTGTGCTAAAGCATTTGCAGGGTTGAGGGCCAAACGAAGACTAAGCTTTTGAAGAGGCAGAGGTATTTAATAGGAAATTTCAAAGTGAATCTCTTCAGCTGTTAGCCAGGAAATAGTATTTCGAGTGCGCCGTATGGATCCACTACGTCTATCTGCCGTATTGTGTATTTTCACTGAACACATCTAATTTAGGTTCAAATATATCAACTGTTTAAATGCTAGGAAAATGGGCACTGAACAGGATTGTACACTGAAGGGAAAGGAAATCTGCTCAACTGCCAGGTGGCTGGTATTTTTCTTATTCATGGGAAATGTGCTGCACATAAAACATCATGGGAGAAGTAACAAAATTCCACCGAAGAGGACTATCAAGGTATCAATCAATCCAGGGCAGACTTCAGTCAGTATTTCCTATTTGTCAACATATCAAAACTTGTTTTGAGTGTGACACGTTTATGCTCTTTTGAGTTTTGCCAGTTTATTTTCCAATTCGTGCCTAAAGATCAAAGCATTAGAATGACAGGTCAAGAGATGTGGTTTGAGTCTGTATCTTGCTGTTCGCCTCCTATACAATCTCTGGCAAATAGCTTTAGCTGATGTGCCTCAGTTTCCCTGTCAGCAAAATAAAAACACTTTTGGAGTGCTGGTATTTGAGGTGAAAAGCACAGCAGATATGCAGTGTGCATTGCCTTTACCATAACAGTGGAAATATTTGGTCAGATAGGAAGTCAGAGGGAAAATCTGGACAATAGGAATAATACGGCTTTTGAGAAAGACCTCAGACATGCAGGGAATGACACACAAATGAATAGAGATGAATAGGGAATGGAGCACTGCAAGGAAATAAGAAATTGCAGCCATGTGAACAGCCCAAGCAAAAGGCAAGATAACTGCCATGTGGTTGGGAGAACAGGGAGAAATGACAGGGCACCGCTAGGCAGTGGTCGTGGAGCTGAGCTGCAGCCTTCACAGTGCCCCCAGAATCTCTGCCCTCCCAGTGTGACTAGCCTCCAGTGGAAAAAAAGTATTTCCCATACCATGCCTTGTTGTTTTGCACCGTTTAACTAGAGAAGAACATAACAACTGCGTCAGGTCAGGCTGGAGGTCCCTCCTGCTTAGCATCGTGTCTTCAGTGGTAAGAGGCAGTGGCCATTCTTAAAAGATGACATTTCATCCTGGTCTGATTTTTCCCACTGAGAGTAGTTATGTTGATTTCACTGTGAAGACTCGATTTGTAAGGTTAAATGTGTATATAAATGTTTGCAGGACTTCCTTACTGTAAGCCTATTAACTAAGGGCCCAGGCCTGCAGATTCTTTTAATGTAAGGATTTATGAGTAAGGACCGATACCGACCACTTTTAGAAAATGTTGAAATGTGGAACCATGTAAAGGTCACTTTAAAGCAGTTTTAAATTACCAAAACTTCAGACTTACACAATCTATAACTAACATATGGCTATTATTATAAAACAACTGAAATTTAAACTTGATGAGCTTTCATTCTTAAATATCAACCCACTCTGTTATTCAATAGAACAGAAGAAATAGTTTAAAGCAGTATCTTCAGACAAACTTGGGCCAAATCTACTTATGACTGTAAAAGAGAGTTTGGAGTGAAAATGTGGCCCTACTGCATCGATGGAGTTTTGCCATTGATTTCAATAGGAGAGGATTTGAGCATTTAATGGAAAAAGCGAACAAGCCAATTCCAAGACACGTGGTTTTGTCTCATTTATCTAAGCATGTTGTCAAAATCTATTGTTCATCCTCAGTGTTTGTATATGGGCATTGTTTAAAAGAACAATGCAGAGTGAATATTTTAAATACATGGGAGCTGTCTAGGAATTAGCATTTGTCTATGCAATAAGAAACTCACCTAAATAAATACTACATATTTATATAAAAGAGGTCTTTTTTTCCACATATAAATTTGACCAGTCTATTCCACTTCTTATTTGCATAGAAGAATTTTCTTTAATCCAGGAGGCGCCACACATAAAGTAGCTAATTATCCATATAAAGGAATGTATACATATCCACAGGTTTTAACTAGCATCTGACTTCTGAAAAGCCATGGAAAAAGCTATTGGCTTTGCCTGTTTCATGAAAGGAGCGTTTTACACGTTGGCACAACTTCTGTGGGTGTCAGCTCCACCTAAAGGTACTTCCCTGGACTGTACCTTCAGCAGTACAGATGCACGGTGACACCACATACTCTGTTGGCTTCACTTCTTTCTTTCTGCCCCATCGTCTGCCATTCTAAAGCCAATAACCCAAGCCTGTACTTCTGGCTCACGCTATATCAACAACAGCCATGAGTGTTATGCGGTACTGTAAGTTGATTCAAGCTAATTTGATTTTTCTAGGTGTGCAGAAAATATGACAGATTCATTAGCCCTTGGCATAGAAACTTTCTGAACAAGCTGATGTGTTTGTTTAGGCCCAAGCTCTGGCTCTTGGGCACTTGGAAAGAGCAGAGCCAGAGCAGTCCTGAGCAGACTACCTTGTGTCTGGCCCTTGAACAAATCCCCTTGAACAGGGGGTTGGAACTAGATGATCTTTAAGGTCCCTTCCAACTAAACCATTCTATGATTCTGTGAATTTGGCCCCTATGAGACCAAATATCATATAAATAGCCTTTATTCATTAAAAAAAACCCCAACAAACCCTACAAAATGGTGTCAAAGGAAGACATCTCTTTGGCATAGATAACACATAGGGAAACAAAACTCTGCACTCTTTATTTAAAGCAAGTGTTAACAGTGTGATGCTGGCCAGAGGGATAGGATAGGGCCCAGCTTGTGGGACTTCCACTCAGGTTAGGAGCTGATCTCTTTCACTGTTTTATGGACTAGCTGCTAGGTCCAGTCTTCTCCACCTTGAGACAGACATCTTACTACTTTGCTGAATCCAGGCTCATCTTTTCCTTTCTCACCCTGCCGTTAGCCAGGTGAACCCAAAAGATGCAGACAGTATAAGCAGAAACTAAAAGCTGTTGGGAATTTTGAGGCAAATACTCCTCAAATCAGCTTCGGCCTGGTTTTGGCCTTTTCTCCTTCAACAGTCTTCTTCCTGGGTCACAAAATGTTAGCTGTTTGGGGTTACTTGTGCATACCTCTTGTGGTGGGGAGTAAGTCCTCTGCTGTGTATAAGGCTCTAATACTCGTGTAAGCCTTCATGCTCTCCATCTCTGGAATCAAAGAGGTCCTGGTTTTTATTCAGACTGATTGATCTCCATAGGAATTTTGCCAGTTCTGGACTACCATGTTTGTCCCAAATCTCTTTTCTGAGAGTTATGATAATTTAGGATAATCCAGTAGCTCCTGCTTTAATATTATACTTGAGAGACTTAACTTAGTTCAGACTATGCTAGCTTTTAAAAGCTATAGCGATCCCAAGAACTGTTAGGAGATGCCATAAATCAGAGGTGCTAGTTACAGGTACATCCCTGATGGTTTGGCACAGCCTGTCTGCATTCTCCCCAAAGGGAATCATTATCTCACAGACCCTGATACTATACAACTCACAACTTGCAGTCTGCTTCACCTTTTCCAGGACAAGCCAGACCTTCAAGGATGGCAACGGGAAAGCAAAAGAGGGATGTTTATGCTCTTCAGCTTTAGCCACCCAACGTCACTGGCTAACTGAGGTGCCCTAAATTGAGTTACATGAGTAATAGCTCCTCTACCTGTTTTTAAATCCCTTCTGGCAGTCAGATTCAGTGCTGAATCACAGAAGAGCCTCTGGGGCTCAATGGACACACTGTCAATTGATTATTAGGTCACTGAATCAAGTCTAAACTGCATTTTTGGGTGAGGGAACAGGCTTAATTTTTAGATTCAGTAGCAACAGGGGGGAAGAAACGAGTGTGGAAATGATCCCCATACTATTCACAGCCCTGTTTGTTTTAAGTACTGTAGTGTTACTATGCTGATTGTTTTTTGGCATCCTCAAAGTTGCAGGCAGGCAAAGCAGAAAACTGTTCACTTTCAGAAATTATTGTTCTTGCAGAAATGCCGAAACTGTTGCCTCTCTTAATTGCCAATAATAAAAGAAAGCAAAATATTTTTGCATAAACACGTGGGTATTATTATAGATGGCGGAGGGAAGGAAAAGGAAAAGGGCTATGAGAACAGACCAAGTCTGGAGATAACATAATGATTACAATTTTGTGGTTTTCTTCAAAGTCAAAATGTCACGGGTGGGCATACAAGAAGGAATCAAAGGGAAAAAGGTTTGATGATTGGCACAGGCAGTTTTAATGAGAAGTGATCTTAATGTCTAATACTGTGGCATGGAGGAAAAAAAATAAAAGACCTTGGGAAGTCAGACATCACCTGACTTTCAGGAGCATCAGAAAGGCAGACAGCAGAGCTTTCGGGGTCTGTGGAGATAGTCTGGAAGCTATACTGACAGGTGAACTGCTTATTTGGTTAATCCTCCTTAAGTGTTTTAAGTCCTCTGCAGAGATGCGACACCTTCAGGCTGTGCTGCTAGACTTCTGTTGTTCACTTTGGTCTTCCAGCTCTCTTCTACCCTGCCTTTTCACTTACTCAATGGAAAAAAGACCTTTTTATTTTCTGAAGAAAAAAATCAGAAAGTATGGCATTCCTCTTCACCACTGCATTTTTTCAGTGAGATTGATATAAATGTGTATTACTTCATGTCTAATGTAAATGTAAATGAATTAATGGTAAGTTATCTGCTTGCCATGGATGAACTTTGCAAACATCAGAAGGTATGTAAGGCCTTGAAACTCTACAAAACAGGCTTAAGAAAGATTTTCTGAAGAAGCTAATATGCAGACTGGGTTATAGTGAGGCACCAGGGAGGACAGTGTTCCCCAGCCCACTTTTCTTCCCAGTTCCTACTGTCTGGGCTGACGCATACTTGCTTCTGTCTGGAAGCTTCCCAGTCTGGAGCCCCTCTTACTCGACGCTTGAGAGAGTTGTGCTTACAGGTTTGCACTGCTTGAGGTTTAAAACCTCCTGTTCCACTTGCCCACATCAAGCTGGATGCAGTGTGGATGGCAACAGTGGAGAAGGCTGTACAGCTATTTGCCATTTGTTCTGTATTTCCTCAGACTGCTGAGTTAATCGCTAAATGTTAATCAAGTTTTCCACCTTTTATTTAAAGCACGCTTTAAGCAAGCCAGCACTTCTTCCTATCCTACTAACTATGCATTTCGGTCATGAAATTTCTTTAGACATACTATCATATTCTTTTGGCATTTCTACCTACTTCTAAAGGTGGCTCAATTTCTTCTTTTAAGAAGCTCAAAACACTATACAAAGTCTTATTGTCCCTGTCTAGCAAACTGATTTATAGTTTCTGTAGCTCATACTCCTGCCTTTATATTACTATATTCCTGGATTTTTTTTCAGAGAAGCACTTGGGGGACTTGCTGAGAAATGCAAGCCAGGTATGGTTTTGCTAGACTGGCAGAAGAATCACCAAATCCTGGTCAGACAAAACACTGAACACAAAGTGAAACACTGAAGAGGGGCAGATTTGGTCTTCTACCTCCAGTTGTCACTCCCTGTTTATATCCCACATAGGTGGTATCAGGAAGCAGAACTGGAGAGTGAGAGGGATGCTGTGGGAGAACCTGGATCACTGTCCTAGTGCTCGCCCGTCATGCAGGAGAGGCAAGTGGCATGCACTTACGTCCTGAGCCTACTCCTGCTGGAGTCAATAGGACTGCTTCAGGCCTTCAAGTTGTTAAATAGAGGTAGTTTAGCTCAAACTGTGAGGTGAGGAGGGGAGCGGGATAATTTAGCTGCGGTTTCAGGGGATTGTTTCCCACCTCAGTGACTCTGATAGGAACATTCAGTAAGAGGTCCCTGAAAATTCAGTTTTTCTTTTTAATGGAAAATGCTGCTTCATCATGGCTGGGCACTGCATGTGGACTTACTGATTCCGAATTACCAGGCTTTCAAGCGACTCTGCTGCTGCAGTTCCAGCTGCCAGAAAGCGCAGGCAGGAGCATGGGGAGCATTGCAGGATGGCTGGCACAGCCTGATGATACAGCACTGTCTGCTGAACAGTCAAGATTAGTATTTGTAGCTGCTGCCTCCAGAATGCCTGCAAAGTTTTCATGGGTCAGCAAGCAATGATTTTGAGGCTAATTATTATTGAAGAGAACTCCATCTTGTAGGATTTTGAATACAGTTCCTTTTTTTTACTGCTAACAAAAGTCTCTCACGCAGCAGAGAAAGAACGGCTGCATGAAGCAGGTGGGAGAAAATTTCCATTAGGGAAGAGGTCCTGGGCTTTATATATTGATAATTTTCCTGAAGTGTTTCACTATTACACGCGAGCTCAATCCTCCGGTGTAATTCTGCAACAGAACAGTCAGTGGGAGGTTTGATTTCAGGGAAAAAGGAATCACGACTTTGTTTTGTACAGATTATATGAGCTCCTGAAATCCAATTCTGCTTTCCATGTGCAAATAAAGCTTTCACTGGCTACAGCTGGATTTATGTTAGGGTTTTCTGAAATGGCGTTTAGCCCACTGAGTTTTTCAGAACAGCCTCCGTATTTTAGATGACTGTTTTATTTTTGTGTGTGTGTGCGCGCCGTTCTTCACGAAGCATTTCACAAAGAAGCAGCATGGTTCGCGTGAGTAAATGAAGTATGTCAGCCAGCTGAAGAATATTTTCCTATCACTTTTCAAATATGGCTACACCAAAAACCAAAATCATGAGAAACATTTCATGCGAAGAACTTGGGGCTGATTTCAAGCCACCTGACTTCACTTTGGTTTTGCTCTTTAAAATTACCTAGAAAATGCCATAATCTTCTTTTTTTGTACAGCTGGATGAGAGCCAGACCTCTGGCTCCAGAGGTAAAGGGCAAAAACTAAAAAAATCCTGTCTGAACAGGCAACTCCACCCTCTTCCCAAGTCAGCTTGGCCTTTTGACAGAAAGTGAGCTCTGAAGCAAATTCATTCATTGCCTTGTTTTTGGACAAAACTCAAAATTCTGAACTCACACCACAGAGAGGCTGTTTCCATGAAATCTATTGCATGCTATTTTATCAACCTTTGTCTTTTCCTATAATCAGATAAAATTAGCACTTGGACAGTGATTAATCAGATTAATCATTTTAATTGCTTTTATCAGAGAGAAAAGCCTGCACTGGAAAGGCAGTGTTGTCAAAGGAAGGCAATTGCCTTACGAGCAGAGTCAAGAAGGAGCTCTGTGTTGTGAAGCAGCAGTGGGGGGGGATTGTTCTATAGCCAGGTACCCCAAATAAGAGGGGTTAAATCATCCCCTGAGCTAGTCATTTGAGCCCCACCAAAATCAATGGGAGGGAGGGATTAGTAAAGGAGTCTACAGAGAGAAAAAAATAGGGAGAACTGTCTGTATTCTGTCCACCTCCTCCCAAAACAGAGTAAAGTTTTGGTCTCCCTCACAGTACATTGTTTCTTTTCCTTTTTTCCTTCTTGATGTTATTTTTTATGCCTCTCTAAACTCTCCAGGCCCTTTTGAGATCACCCACCGTGGCACTAGAGACAGATGCAGATTGCATCCAGATTCAGTGGGGTGGTAGATGCAGAAAGCCAGAGGTCCTGACACCCCTATAGTTTGATTTAGCATCTGGTCAGAGCACACTCTAGCTTTCTTCAGCTCGTATTCTTAGCTTTTCTGGCTGCAGAATCAACGTATAGCTGTGTGTGTGGCATGGGATGAAGAGGCAGATTCCTTCCTGGTAGTGGTTTGGGAGAAGTCAGAATAAGAAGGCAGACCCAAAAGCTCAGAAATGCTGCTGCATCTGCCAGTTTAGATACGACCTGAGGCTGTCCAGATGCAAGAAAGCCATCAAAAGCTACAACAACTGATTGTCTGCCAGACTTGGGCTCCTGTATAGTCAGTGGTGGGAAGTAATGGTGGTACCTCCAAGGGATGTCTAATGTATGCATTGCAATGACTTCTTCCCAGTGGCTGCATAAGAAACCAAAGTATGGAAGCCCTAAATGATAAAGGATCCAGGAGGATCCAACTTCATATGCAGTAAGAGTCATCTAAAATGCCTCAGATGCTAATGTGAGAAGGCTGAATATGGCCCAAAGGATTTAGGAAAGCT
This sequence comes from Phaethon lepturus, assembly GCF_000687285.1. Classification (NCBI taxonomy): domain Eukaryota; kingdom Metazoa; phylum Chordata; class Aves; order Phaethontiformes; family Phaethontidae; genus Phaethon; species Phaethon lepturus. The sequence continues at coordinate 8,395 of NW_010513755.1, forward strand.
TAGAAAATAGCATCAAGAATGAATAGGTTCAAGTAGTGATATTTTCTAAATTTCACTAAGTCCAGCTCTCATCTACAATTGTGTGTGTGCAAGATAAGGTACATAAGTAACCTCTGCATTTCACCAGTCCATTCAGCTGTCGGAGACCAGTCTGATCCTGTTAAAAACTGGAGAAGTAGGGCTGGCCCCAAGTGGACAAAACTGGTTTTCATCAGGAAGCGTCAGCACATTAAAATCAAAGCTTTACTCTGAGGAGAACCTACTTTCAGTGAAACCAGGGTTGTACATAGGCACAAGATACAGCTCAGAGCAAAATGGCAAGATCATCACAGCACTTCCCCCGCTTAGGGAAGACACGTGTTCCAGTCCTACTCAGGCAGACCTTTGCAGCGTGGCTTGGTGCCCAAACCACTGGCTTACAGGATGCTCTCATGGAGCTCCTGCACTCATCAAAAATAACTGCATATTCACTGGAATAGGAACATCTTCCATAAGGGAGGGGAATGCTATATACCATTAACCTCTAACGTCAGTGTCTCCAATCTGTGATCCACTCTAATCATCTGCCATGGGACTTCACTATATCAAGTCATTGACTCCAGCATTTCCAGTTACAGTTAAAACAGTATTCATGAGGGAGAATTCACCGAGTTGTTGTAATAGTTCACTAAGTTTACTGTTCTTTTATCATGACTACATGTTTGACTACATTTCTATTTGGGTCTTTAACTTCAGGCAATGCTATCTATAACACGAGATTCTCACGTACCTGCTTAACGCGATTGAAATCATACTAGAAAAAAATCTGAGCTAGTAACCATATATCTTGATACATGGTATTTGTAATGTAAAAAATAGTAAGTTCTTAATCACAAAAAGGTGACAACCTGACCCTGTTATTTTAGTAAACTTCAAAAATTGTCCATTTGTCAGTGCATTGTTTTCTTGGTGACTAATCCACATAATCATGTAATGCTCTGATTAATTTTGCTATACCATTTTCCATCACAGTAAGTTTGGTCTATCAGATTGATCCCATCAGATGCTGTCAGCCAGGCTTTTGGGGAGGGGGGATTCAGGGGGTAGAGGTCCCTATCTTTAGCACCACCACCACCACATACTTCTTTGCATTGTTCTAGTGATGTGCTTCAGTTTGACCTCTGAGGAGACGGTGTTCAAATTAAAACCAGTGGAGTTTGAACTTACATGCTGATAGGAAGGTATGAAGGTGCAAGGTAAAATAATTTACTCCAAGAGCCAGCAGGACTGGGTCATACCAAGATAATCAGCAAACAGTTGGGCATAAGATATTGGAGGTACAGGAATGTACATGAAGGCACATAGCATAGAAATGTGAATTCTTGCTGTTTGAAATGTGGTTTCCCAAAAAGCACAACAGACTGCAGACTGGAACAACGCAGGACACCAAAAGAGAAGAGCAACATGTGAAGAGCATAAGAAAGAGAAGACAAAGGACAAGGGACTAGGAAGGAGCTACTGTTGATGCACGTGCTAGTACAGCAAAATGGAGCACGGACACAAAAGCAGCTAGTCTATCACTGAAGGCACACATGTCCTCTGGCTCAGTTAGTCCTTGCTAATGGTTATGTGGTGGTCCTACCACCAGTCTGCTCACCTCTGTCCCTCCTGATTATGGCACTCGCCACCATTACTTAAACATCAGGCAAAGAGGGAGGTAAGCATGGATGGGGATACAGCAATAGCTGCTACAGTTATTGCAATCTCTCTTCTAGTCAACTGCCCATCTGAGCATGATTTAGGCATAGATGCAAGAGGAGAAAAACAGTCATTAGCACCTCCCCTCAATGGAAGGATAAGAGATAAAAGAAACATGTGAAGGATGAAAGAGCTAACAAAATCCAGCTCTCTACCCAAACCTTTATTAACTCTCTCAGCAGCAAACAAGCCCTCTTCTAGGCTTTTCCTGAAACTAGCTTACATTTTGCTATGCTTTAACAATTCCAAGCTAGTTCCTGTCCCTTGACATAGTATCTAAAAATTTGCACTCCAAACAGCAATTTCTGTAATAATAACAATACTTATATTTCATTATCTAACCTCGTGCTATTCATTCATGAGGATTAGTGCTTAATTAATTAACAACACTTAGCATTTCCACTTAGCACTTTACCTCTTCAAAGCATTGTACAGACAATATCTAATTAAGGGCAGAGCTAGGCAGACACTTCACATCAGGACTTCCCTTTGGCAGCTCTGCATCCAAGACTTGCTCACATGGTGTAGCATGAATTCAAGTTGAAAACCCTATTGACTTCATCAGGAATCAGGTAATGCCCTGGCTATCAAGTGACTATCTTTGCAAATTCCTTTTCTTTTCCTGTTGCTTCTGGTTGCTTACTATTCACCCAGGGATCTAACTATTGGCTAATGTGATGAGTGATAATGTGAACCTTGTACTGGTGTTATCTACAAACCCGTCATTCTTCTGTTAGTGAAAACCTTATTCTCAGTCACCTGGTTGAACTGCTTTTGGATAGAAAATGTGTTAACCACAAAACAGATTACAAAATGTCAAGCTAGAGTTTTTAAGGGAGATGGTGCTTTCAATCCATCAGTCAAATGCCTGTTATGAAAGTGCCTTTCTTGTAAGCACCCCAGGGTGCTACACAACATCAATAGACAATATAAACACAGAGCTTTTATGGTTCACTTTACAATTGGACATTGACTCTGAACCTGTGAAACAGAAAGGGATTGAATTTCATGACCAAAGAGGATAATGTGCACAGGATTAAGTAGACAACACTGGTAGAAGCAGGAAAGCAATAAAGCATTGGATGCTGATAGAGAGATTAAATTTACAAATAAGAAACCAAAGGAATAAAACAATTCTGAGTAAACTCTCATAAACCAGCAGTAGCACTCAATGCTTCATATCAATCTGGTATTTTTTTCAGAGAATCAAACATGCTGGTGGGTTTATTCAAAGCCCACTGATTGACCGGGCCCCGACTATGGGAAATGAACAAAGAGAGCTCTAAATATGTAATATCTCCAGCCAAGAGAATTATCCAGACAGTATGGAAAGAAACTTCTGCTGAAGTCAAATTGGAAGAAAAAGAAAACATTCACGACAGTTCAAGAACTCTTCTAGAGTCTCAGAGGATGTCTTCACTGGGCAGTGGCTGGCAGTGTAGCAGCCTGGGACTGCTGCTGCTCAAACCTGCTCCAGAAGAAAGCAAGTGATCCAATACAGCGATGCGGCTTCCAGCTCTGAGTGGTGCTGTGGTGTGTCACATGCACATCACAGCTCACATCAGCTAGGTCAAACAGCTTTCTCAGGAAGCCCCTCTTGCCAGATGAGCCACAGCTTGGTAGATATTAGAAATGTAAATTGTTTGGTTCTTTGAAAACTGACTGTATTGAACAGAAGCTGACCTAACCTCTTTGGCACTGAATTCTTCCACAAGGATAACTGTACTGCTAACTGCAGTGTCTTTGTGCCCAAAATATGCTGTGTTAGTGTTACTGCTAAATTCTAAAATCCCAGGAGATGAATAAAAACCAGGCCTTATTATCCCTTTATATTTCATTTAAGCTGCAGATGGATGAGACCCTTATTGCCATGTTCAACTTCAAGCTGAGGGTCAGATACTCATCCTAGACTTTTCTGGACACAGATGTTTGGAATCAGTACCTGGCTTTCATGTTTCCCCCAGTCCCTACAAATTCTTTTCCCCTAACTCAGCTTCAACTTCAACTCTCCATTATTCCCTTGCCACCAGTTGCCACTGTCCAGGACTCCCTTATCTCAGATACCAGACAGCCTAGCCAGCCCCAGCCAGCTAACACCTGAGCTCTCCATCACTTGGTTATCCTGCAGCCCTTTCTAACATTTACCACCTAGGACCCATCCCAGACCCATTCCAGCCTGCCCGTGACCACTCCCCTGGACCACTTCTGCATTGGTTAAGGCCAGGTCCACTGATGTATATGGTTGCATGCAAATTAGGTAAATCATGCACCTTTCTTATAATGAGTTTCCTAAAATGTAACACTCAAGACAAAACCGTCAGCTGTGGTCACTGTTGATCAGGAAAAGATACCTGTTAATTAGCATGCACATTGGATCAGGCCATTAATAAATGCATTGTGAAGCTACTGTGGAAGGTGATTCAGATTATTATCTAGGTAACTGTGCTTCTGTTTCCAGCACAAGGCTGTCACATGAACCTTTCTGATCACTTTTGTATTTACATTTGCTGTGCATCTGTCCTAGCATCTCCAAGCCCCGATGTCTTGGAGGAACACACGCTGAGATACTTCCTGACTGGGGTCAGCTTACAGTACTGGAACTCTGCTGGGTGCAGCTCAAGATGTGAACCAAACGCAGGCATAGAAACAGAGTTAACACAAAAACCTGGTATTTGGAAGGCAGTTCTCTACTCTGGTGTATGACAAAAATAACTGTTTAAATGACTTATATAATTAGGATTTTACCTCTCATTCTCCTGTTTTACTCAGCCTGTACAATGAAACAGGTTGGTCTGTTTAGTCTGTCCCACAGTTCTCACTCATGCTATCATTACCCTATATTCATACAGTTCTATGGGGTGTTGGGGCTTCAAAGCTTCACAGGACTGTGTATTCGCTTCTGCTGTAAGAGGTCACAGGGACATGTCCTTAGAGTAGTCAGCAACAGATCCATGGCGGTCATGAATGTAAGTTCCAGCATGTATTTCCTCCCTGCTTCCAGCCATCAGTGTCTAATGTCATTGGGACAATTTATACTTTTTGGCTATCACAACCTCTTACAGCAATGAATTTCATGAATGATCTTGATGGCATTAAGTCATACGCATGCTTCCCCTGTTGCTTCATCAGAAGAAAGTGTTCCTGCTGCTGCACCACCATGGTGCATAGTATTAGCCTTGCGATTTAGCCGGCACAGGGAGTGCTAGATGGATTGTTTGATGACTTGCAGTACCAGACATCCTAATCTCCTTGCCTAGTAAAATTGCTCAGCAGTAGAGTTAATATTGAAGTGCAGGCCAGCTGAAGCTACCTTTAAGCTGCAGGGTGTGCTCCAGAGCAAATATGTTTGACACAGTTACACTAGGTATATATTTTACTTATAATTTTATGACTATGCCTATTCTAAGCACAGCCTTTCAATTAATTGACTCTTAGGACTTGATAGAGACAATAGTGAAATATTTCTGACAACAGCATTTTCACAAATTGCATTACCCATCCCACCCCAGCTCAGATTTCTCACCTTTGTGGTCCACAACTTGACCGTCCAGTCAAATGATGATGTGACAAAGAGATGGGAAAAGTCAATTGGACCCACTGCCATGTGGCAATTGATTCCTGTGACGGGTCCTTGGTGACCTTCAAAAACTTCACCAATGCCAGCTTTACTGCAGGAAGAAGGGACATTTGCATTCAGAGAGTGATTTAACATCTGTTGATTTAACATAGTTTTTCTTTACTTTTAGGTTCCTCTTTCCTTTTAAAGTTCCATTTAATCTGTAAATCTCTCCCCTTTCAGTAAGGCCTTTGCCTGCAGAGATTTACTGCTGTGGGCACAATTAATGCTCAGGATCCAGCACAGGGAGACTTTCTCTTACTTCTGAAGACTTACTTGCCTTACTTACTTTTACATACACTGTCTACTACTGTAGCTTGAAAGAAATTTTATGTATAATTATAAAATAATTCTAAATTATAATTATACTATAGCTTATGCCTCTAAGCCATTATCACAAGAAATAATAATTAAAATAAAAATGCAAATACATTAATGACTTTTCATGAGCAATTCTTTTTCTCTTAAATATCTAAAGTAACTTTCCACAGCAGTCAATCAAGTCACTAGGAAGTAAATCCTTTTTCACAAGAAGTGAAGGAACTGTTCCTGTAATCAGGCATCATACAGTCATTACTTTGAACAAGGGGAGATGTGCATTTCATCGGCCTGAGGCTAGAATAGCTATTAGGAAGGAAAAATACAATGCTGTGTAAGAGAGAATATGCGCAGTTTTCTTCTTTCTGGAAGCAAATGACGCCAGATCAGTTGTCAGTGCTGTCTCACAGTGTGTACAGAAAGGGGAATCATGAAATTGCCCTTTTAGTCATATTATAGAAAAATTGCCAGTGAAAGAAAATACATTAAAAATAGCCACAGCTCTGACGAGGTTGCCAGCCCTGTGCGAGTATGAATACAGCGTACCCAGAGAGATGAGGACCTGCTCTGAAGGAAATTGCTCCCTCGTATTGCTAGCGTGATGTCCCCTCACCTCTCCCGTTGACCATGACAGTGTGGCCTCACTTAGGCTCCTCTGCCAGACCTCGCAGCATGTGCTGGAGCAGCGGCTGAGTTCTGCAGTGCCTCTGCAATGCTGGGTATGAAGCACACCTCTTATTTTATCCCCATCTGTCTGCCATGGAGTCGGTGGGATGAGGGGAGTTGTGGAGCACAGAGAACACCTTGTGTGTCTGCTGTGCTTTGACACACCTTTCTCCAGAATAACATATGGCTCTCCACTGTGCTGGGCTGAGAGACACAGGAGCCTCTGGAAATAAAATGGCGATGACAGCAAAAAGCTCTAGGAAAGACAGGCAGGAGCAGAAAAGGCGTGCGATTGCTGATGGTCAACAGAAGGTTTGCTAAAAAGGTGGGCTAACAAGAGGATCTGACACCTTCCTCCTCTTGTAAGGAACAAACCAGGCATGTCTGAAAGATCAGAAGTGAGAACTGCCCTTGGGCATGCTTCATTTATCCTAGCAGCCTAAGACTAATTCAAACCATCAGCTGACACACAGCCTATCAGTATAACAACACAATTTTGCAATACTGTCGGTGGTCAGGCTAAAATAAAAATATTTTAAAATAAAAATTGTTTATGTAAAAAGAGTTCATTAAAAAAGTTAACAAAATATATGTAAAATGTATTTATACAACGTTAGAAATTTGTAATAGAAGCCTCACAATCTTAAACCAGTGTATCGATGTCTATTTGATCAACAGAAACACAGAATATGATAAAATATGAATTCAGAGAATATTGCAAATGATTGAAGTGTTGGGGTGAGCTTCAAGTCTATCAGTGAAAAAAGTTTCTTCTTTGCAATAGTCTTTCAAGCATCCCAGAGGATGAAACTACTACCAGATGCTACCTGAGCATGCTAGCGTCCTGCAGATTTACAGGGTGAAAAATAAGGAACTTGCAGTATTAAAGTACAGCCTGGGTTATGTGAGGAAGGGATATGACCACCATGTGTGAGAGAGCACAGGGTACCCGTCCTGGGAGTGGGTCAGCCAGATCTTGTGTACCCGTGTGGCACACTGTGGCTATGTCTGTGTTTGTTAGCAAATAAACCAGGCGGCAGCCCAGGCTGAGGGGAAACAGCGTGGCATGGGTCCTGGCTGCACAACAAAACCTTCTCACCCTCCTGGAGAGGGTGGGCATGTCCAAACTGTGCCCAGACTGCCCACCGAGAGCGGGGGCCAGCAGGACTCAATCTCTAGCCTGGCTGCACAGATGCAGCCGGCAGTGCTGCACGCCAAGACCTGGCGCTGGATGGCCGTGCACTGGGACATGCATGCATGTGTGCCCGTGGTGGCTTTTCTCTGATACATGCCTGTGGAGACCGAAGATGGTAAAAAATAAAGCAGATTACCATCTCTTATGGGTGGTTTAGGTCTGCGACAAAACCATCTCCTAGGGCCTGATTCGACCTGCCCAGACATAGACGCCTACAGCTCAGCTAGCTGCCTAGACCTCTGTCTCACCGTCTCACCTCATGGGTGACAAAGTGGCATTTCTGAGGTCCCGTTCATCTCTTCTTCATGCAGATGTCTGAAAAAGGTAAAGGAAATCAAACCCTAAGAGCAGTCGTTGCTCCCCACCAGCTATGCAGGGAGCCTGCATACAGCCCAGTATAACAGGCTGTAGCACAGATGCTCAAAGTTGGGCGACTTCTGTCCTAGCCATGTGAAGTAGAACAGTACAGACATTGTTGATCCAAGAGAAAATACATGAAACACTCTCCACACACACTTGGCTACCGCACGCCAACACAGGTACACAATGTTATTTAAGTACAAAATGCTGAACATCACCTTCCATGACGACAGGCTGTGTAGACTGTTCCCTCTTCACTGCCAACAACAAAGTTATTGACATCTCCAGTTGGGAAAGCCATTCCTGTAACGGCCACCGGTTTGGACTTATTGTACACCAGCTCCATGCTCTCCTACCAAAACAGGTCTTCATTATTATTCTGCAGTCATCCTTTTGTTTGGCTGTTTTGCTTTTTTTTTTCCGAATAAATTTCTAAATGTTACACAGAGTAGCAGGAGGGGAAGAAGAAATCATTTGACTCAGCCACAAGACTTTGGTTTCTACATAGGACATTGCTAGAAAATGCAGTGTCACAAACTAGGATGCACTGCTCCTGCCATCCCCGCCGCTGTCTGTCACACATTTGAGAGCAGCTGGAAGGCATTGGCCTTTGCTACATCATCTTAAATCAGGCAGAGAGGACAGGTGAGAACTTAAAATCTAATGGTGCAGAAACTAAAGATAATACCTTAATGGTTACACTTGCCAGCCCCAGGTTCTAATAAAACATGCAACACCCTTCTATTTACAAACATTTTTCAAATCAATTGTTCATCAGGAAACACATGTAATATCGTGTGCAGCTGAGGCATTTATCAGACTCTGCCATTCGTCTCTTAGCGGAACAAAATTTAAAAGTTGTGGTCCTGTCACCATCACCACTCTAAGCATTGCTTTTCAGGGATTTTCTGAGGTAACCATAAAATCTCCCTCTAGATTCCACCATTAAGCTACAAACCAGCAAGGACATTTTCTTTTTCCATTTGGTAGCTATATTTCAAAGTAAATCAACATGCCCAGTTTTGCTATTGCAAGTACAACCAGTATGGGCAGTTTGTGGCCATTGCAAGATGCGTACACTTTGAGCAGATTTTGCACAACTTTTTGGTTGTTCAGCCGAAATGGTGTAACCCAAGAATCCACAAAGGGGATGAGTGATTTAGCAATTTTCATTTTTGGCTATTTAAGTGGGTATGTTTTCTATGTTTAAAATGTCTAAACTGCTATTTTTCTAGGGCCAAAGCCTGTAGCGTTTTTCTCAGAAGGGCTTTTTGCTGTAGCTAAAGAAAGTGGGCGTCCCTGTGAGAGGAGAGGGCTACAAATCCATAGAGAAATACTTTTGCTTGGTTTGCAAATTTATTTGAAATACATGTGGTTCTCCTAAAAAGGCAAAACAAGACCTGGAAAATGGATTGGCAGAGCACCTGTGGACTATATATTTCTGTGAAAATCTTCTGGGGTGAGATCATCATTTAGTGTCTCTGTGGAGACACTGCCAGATACTGTGGTGGACTTTCTCCTCCCAGCGCCTACATCACAGCTGTACACGAGTGTTCTGGATCTGTGTCTTCGGAAAGTTTCAGGCTGACACACATCAGCAACACTCTACTCCTCCTAATTTAAAGCTGTGGCATGTAGCTTGACACCAAGTCCTGTGCCTTTCTTTTCTAGATCACCATGAGCTATGCACCAGACTTCAGCGTAATGTGGGGTGTGTTCTCATCCTTGTTGAAAGCCAGTTTTGAAGCAGGGAAATTCCATCCGAGTGATGAAGTACTGGAACTGAGAACTCTGCTTCAAAATGTAGTATTCCAGTAAGTGAATACATAAGAGTGGGATTTATCTTCTTGACGTTTCAGTGTGAAACTGGGGAAGGGATTCAGGTGCCTAAGCATAGATGTCTGGGCCATTTTAGATTCCTCCACTTCTATTCTAGAAGAGTATTGGTTTCTCACTGTCCCAGGACACAACTACCAGACCCATACTGTTGCCTTAGAGGAGCATGAACAACATGATCTAACTTTGAAGTTAGGGAAGTACTTTGAGTAGGGGAGTAGATGGGATGACTTCCAGAAGCCCCATCCATCCTAAGATTTGACAGTTCTGTACCCCGGGGTGGATATCTGAAATGGTATTTCACACTGGGATGGGATGAGTCGTCCTCCAGAAGTGCCCAGTCTCTCTCTACATTAACTGGGAGGGAACTCAAATTGCTAGCTTAGACGTGAGACAGACCTAGCTTTTAGATGGCTAAGGTTGGGATAGAAGAGTCCCACCTCTTGTGTCAACACTGAAAAGCAAATAATTCCATAGTAATTGCACATTAATGCATGATTAATGGACGATTTATGGAATCATTAAGAGGAGTTTCTATGCAGCACTTTGAAGCAAGACCAGATCCCATGATGCTTAGTAAAAATGATACTAAATTTTTTTTCCTAAGAAATTATGTATAAAAAATGAGCGATGCATTGGAATAGAAAATGTACTACTCCAGAAGATAACACTTAGATGCTTTCCATAGACCTTTTTCAGCATCAGATTCTTTGTTTAGTTTCCATTATTATAATCACTAGTGGTTTGGACAATTTTCCTGGGTTTCCTTTCATTTCTGATACAAATGAGAGGAGGCGGAGGAGGGGAAGACAATAGTAGCAAACATTCCAGAGGGGGAAATTAGTTCTAAAACTTTTGATTTGCATTGTTTGTTCCTTCGGCTACTGAAGACAGGCAGCAAAGTAAGCTTTCTGACTGTGTGCCTTGGAAACCCGTAGTGCTTAGAGTGTGTTCAGCAGCAATGCAATCTAGTCCATATTTGTTAAACAATGCTGTAGAGTAAGTACAATTTATACCACAGGCGACTTCTGTAATTACTGTGCTTTAAAATGGATTATTTCATTTTCACTTGAAACTGACCTATGTATTAACGTATTACAATAATTACATGATTTGTGGTAAAGGAAATGGGTTTTGGCTCTTAGCAGAGACTGCTGGAAGCAAGCTGTACTCTTTCAAGTGCATCCATTGGTTTTAGTTTGTATAGGACGTGAGGTTTTGGCTTTTAGGAGCTCTGTTCCATTAAGCAGGCATCCTGCTCTACCGAAGGTGCTTTTTTGCCTGTATAGGTGAAAACAAACCCACCTGTGGAGTTGAGAGCATGTCCAGGCTCCAGGAGCACATTTTGCCATCCGTAGAGACGGTAATGAGATTGTGCGCATTCTGTGTTCCAACTACATTCACACAATACACAGGGTGCTGAAAACACATTAACACTGGAAATCAGAGAGCTGTTCTCACATCTTGAAGAACAAATTTCTAATGTCTCATATGTTATTTTAAAGAATGATTAAGTAGTCACATAATGCCTGGAAAATACAGGACTCCGCTTTTGCCAGATAGGAATTGTTGGGTTTTTTTATTTTATTTAAAATTTAAGAGGTACGTTATAGAGGTGGAAATGTTTTCAAAGTTTCATTTTCCTCATAATAAAACAACCCAGCTGAGTAATGCTGTGAAAATACTGAATTATGTGGATGAGATTTCACCCATGGGGACATGTGTCATGCTACTGATGGCTTTTGACACTGAAAATAACTGGCAGGAAGAGGCAAATTGTCCAAATGGAAGCAAAATGAAAACTTTATTAAAGAAAACAGCTGCATAAAACTTGAACTTTTCCAGAATTTGGCTTGCATGCTAAATATTTGCAAATGTACTCATTTTTACAGTTGAAAAACACGAACTAGGCCATCAGCGTACTCCGGCATTGGCCAATATACCTTTCTGAATCCGTCATTATAAATGTGGAGTGACTAAATTTAGGGTGTTACACCTGGTTCACCATAGCATAGTCATTCTATGGAGGCTGAATTCCACTTAGTATGCAATAATGAAACTTGGCCTATTCCTTTTCCAAGGAACCTGGCAACATTTTGAGCCTAAAGCGTCATCTGATATCTGATGGTGACATATGAGGGATGGTTCAAGTTCAGCAATCTCCAGATTGAAAAATCAGACTGAACAATAAGATTTAATTTCCTTTGACCAGTGCAAGTGCTACTTCTGAATTAAGGGTAAGACATATACACAAGTCAAGCAAAGAAAAACTTTTTCTCTGCCTCTTTTGCTGATGAATAAAGAGCTGTGTCTCCAGGAAGAAAAAATACTTTTCACTACTACTTTCCTTATTTAGAGAAAATTAGGACCAACTTACAAGAGATCCCGATAGAACTTCTAAGCCATCTCCATGTAGGGTTAGAATCCTAGCATGTGCTCCTGCTG
>NW_010513755.1:20621-27757 GCF_000687285.1 Phaethon lepturus
TAGGGAAAGGCAGAAATCTTCAGAGCACTGGCCAGCTGTCAGGCTCGATACCTGAGTGGGCTCAGTAAATGCCCCCTCCCAAAGTGCGAAAAGGGCAGCCTGTGAATGCACAGCGTGTGTGTGCGCACACCGAAGATGGTGTTTCAGCAAGTGTTGCTGAAATGGTACCTCGTGCTCAGAGGCCATCTGTACACACCAGTAAGCTGCAAGGTCCATTCTGATGCTGATTTTTCACTCTCACAATGTTGTCAGGCACTTGGTTTCCCCCAGGTCATCAAATGGACCCCAATCTGTCCCTCACAAGTGTCTCACGCTCATATGATGGACCTTCTTGCTGCTTAGTGGTGAGCTACTGACCCCAGTGCTAGCCAAGATTAGCACAGTGATGTGTGAAATAAGGATAGACCTATTTTTTCATGGGTGTTTGACCTCCAGTAGTCCAAACAGACAGGGACAGAGTGGGTGGGAGGAAGCTAAAGCAAGCAGTGGAGTATCTAGAATATTTAGCAGGGTGGGAGAGAGCGAGCCATGACTTTCCAGCAGCACCTCAGTGTGCCAGGTCTGGCTTTAATCAGGGCTACCAGCCATCAATTTCATGCACAATAAAACTCACGGCAGAAATGAAAAGACCTAAGGAAAATGGATGAAAAAGACAACCAACTGTATGTAACAGAAAGTCTAAACAGGCTCCTTCCTTTCAAAGGGTCGCTGCCAGCTTGCTTTTATTTATTTTGGAAATGAAATCATCATGCAAAAAGGGTTTTGTCTTAATTAAAATTTCCTGTTGTCCCAAGTGCAGATGTGTGGTGGGTGTGAAAGGAAATTAGTGAGTAAGCTGTGGGTAGAATTCTCTTTCCTGGTGAATCCAGGCGGCAATCCGTGATACTAAACTTCAGGAAGGTTTAAGTCAGTGATAACAACAGACTCTGTTTCAAATAAACAAAGTGAGAGAAAGAAAAGAGAAAAATACTTTTTTCACATATGGCATAAGTTCAAATTAAAAAATGACTGTTCAACTCATGTATCTAGCAGTACATAAAGTAATATTGCTACAGTAAAGTTGCCTTAATTTAATCCTTTTTTTTTCTTGGCAGCTAGGATCCAAGCAGGCCTTTTGCAACTAGTTTACAGTTTATATAAGTGATTCCTATATATGAACATAAAGTAAGCATTCTTTTATTGTAAAATCTGATCACTCCTTAAAAACTCCTTCCTCATGTTAGACTGTGTAAACACTTATTTATACCAATCCATGACAGCACATAAAGTGCCCATCCACAACTGAAAGTCATTTATTTATATTTGTCAGAAGTGAAACATCACATGTTATTCTATTGCAATAATAAAGGTAGTTTAATATATAATTCCAGGAGGTACAATTTTGTCTTAAATGTTTTTTGAGCGTAAACAAATTACTTCCCATTAATCTTTTCTTTTCCACTAGGTTTTGAGTCCCAGTTGTTCAATTTTCAGTGATAGCCAGCTTCTTGCCACTAGTTTTCTGGTCTGCTACATCGCTAAATTGCACTTCCAGGAGAGACTGTTTCTTTTCATGCAGATTGAACAACATTACTGGTGACAAAATGAGCAAAAACATTAGGGAAATGAAAAGTGATGTTGAAGTTGCAAGCCATGGCACAGATCATTAGATTATTACATCAACATTCATGATAGTGGAAATCTAGGGAACAATATTTGTACTGCCTGGCCCAGTAAGCATGTCTGTGCACACCTGTCATGTTTTGATATACGAGACTTGCCATCATAATACTGGCCCCACACTGAATCGTTTGCATTAATTCACGTGGCATAGCTTCTAGAGTTGTCTTTTAACTCCAGGGATTATGTTGTCACAATCAACTAAAAGCTGAACCTTGATCTGCAAATTCCAAAGATAAGAATCACAGAATTGTAAAAGCTGGAGGTGCAAAAGACCTATCACTTTGTCTGATCCCTCGCTCTGCTAGAACAAGATTATTATCTTATCTCTCAGAGTGCTTTGTGTCGCTCAGTTTCTTACGTTTCAGGAAATCTGCATTTTTCTGCATTCTTATATCATACTATTACATTTTTCTTCTCCTTTCAGCCTATATTTTGTTTTCTGCTTCCCACTCAGGAATGGTCCCAAGCCCGCTCCCAAGATGAGATATATTTACCATCCACAGAGTATACCTTCCAGCTCTTATGAAGAGGCTACCTGAGCCCAAACTCTGGAATAGGAGAGCCCAAGAACAACATCTTAGTACCGGATGGACTGGAGGTCAGCGCCATAGCAGAGTGAGGACACTTCAGCAGGCAGTCCAGGCTTGTCTCTTCCTCCGACACAAGATGAGTTCTTTGCAATGTAAGAGAGTCTTCTACCACAGACATCATCTTTGTATCACAGAGAAACTCTCTTCCTTCTCAGGCATTTTGTGCTACTGCTCTGCCTGCGTATGTCCCAGACATCACCAGAGCCTTGTGCCACCATCACATCTGCAGGTATCTCTGTGTGTCGGCAAGATGCTCCTCCACATCAATCTATTGAAACAAACTCCCCCTCACTGTGCAAGCTCTGCCCTATGGCCCTGTCTGGAGTAGGAGACCATGACAGGCATTTATGTATTGCTCGATATACTCTTTTCAAGGGCACCAGCGCCTTATTACAGGACTCCACTGAGACCACTGTAGGTGCCTAATCTGGTTCAAAAGAGAAGCTCGTGTACAACAAGACAACAATAAATTATTCAAATTGCCTGCCATGCTGGACTGACAGACACACAGTCCCTATAGTGACCTGGCTCTCTTTACAGGCAATGGAGAGCAAGAGTCACAGTGCCACTGTGCTGGCACAAAGGTGCCTCACTCCAGTGTTGTGATTGATCCTGCCCTCTTCCTTGGAAAGGAGGGTAATCTCCTGATCTGACTGTACGCAGTGTGATGGTTAAGCACTTACAGGAGGTGGTTGTACATCTCTCTTACCTATTTCTTTCCCTTCAAGGGCCACACTTATGTTTTCAACCATGTGGCAACCAGCATTGTAGACACAACTAGACAGCTCCACTTCTCTGCTGACCATTTCGTCTAAGGAAAGGAGGAGATGATTTTTATCCTTACCGTGTGAGCAGCAGCAGATAAGGGAGTTCTCTGAACAGGAGTGCGCCTGTGACTGCGATTATCCCACAAGACAATTTGGCCAGAGTATGTTCCACCAACGACCAGGTTTGGGTGAAAGCGGGCAAAACAGACAGACATCACGGAGGACTGGAGTAAAACAGGTAGGGAAGAAGAGTGGGGTTTCAGGGTCAGTCATCAATTTTCTCCTTAAGGAAGCATCTTGTAATTAGATTTTTGTATTTTAGAAATCACTGTATGAGCTCTATTCATATCCCTTGCACACCAGTAATTCTGCTAAAGCCAATAGGACACATGCAAAGAGCTGATTTTGCCCCTGAAATGTGTAGTTCCATTGGTCCTAGGGAAAACATGCACCACAGGATGAGTCTTAGCATGATGCTAAAAACCTGAGATAACCTCTCCATGACAGCTTAATTTCCTTTCCAAAAGTGGAAGTAACCAGATGCCAACAGCGGTTGGTATTCTGGCCTATGATTTTCCATCAGGGAGAGCTCTTCCCCTATTGCTCCTCTAGCTTCTAACTCAAAAAATTTGAGATGAGTTTGTGAGAGACCCTCCAAAGTTCACCTGAAGGTGAGCTGCCTTGAGAGCATCAGCTGACAAGCCGTGTCTCATTGTTGGATCAATGACTGATTTCTCTGCTACAGAGAGGTCCTCTTCTAGTAGCAGAGGGAATCATACTTTCCCTTACACTGTTTGAGCAGAAATGAGTTTTTCTTCATTTTAATGACAGCAGAGTTACCTTTGCAGATTTTCTTTAGCTGGGGATGCTGAGAAGCCAGACTGGTGTAATGGTTACCCTTGGATATGTGGTAGAGTGCCTCACAAGCCAGTATGGAGATGGGTATCTATCCCAACTACTGCCTTCCAGTCTTTTTAAAATAACATACAACATCTGAAGTCCTCAAGGGAACAGTCCCCAGAGCCTTCATGTGCCAACAAGCTACAGCCAAGAGCAACATGCTGTAACTCCTTCAAGTCCTCCATCCTCTTTCTAAGGAATTATTTCCCATTTTTATATAATTGGTCCTGGATGTTATGTCTTGGTTTTATGCAAATTGGAAAGCAAAAGATAAAGCATTCATATAATTTCCTGAGAATTCACATACTAATAAAGACAGTTTGCAAACAGAAGCAAATGTCATTTTTTCATGGGCAGCTTTAGTGATGCTTACAAGCCACAGAGCAAGACTTGAACTGCTGCGGCAATTACAGTCAGAAAGTTATATTCACTGTTAGTGGTCGCATTCTTAAAAATTCATTTTCTGGCTGTTCCCAATGAGTTTTGGTAACAAATCTTTGATATAGTTTAATGACTGGATATTTTGAAGTGGTGATATTCCTATGTGTGAACTCATTTTACTCAATGACAAGGGGTTAACTAAATTACTGTATTTCAGTTGCAAAAAAACCATTGCAGACATGTACGCAAACTTTGTTGACTTGGGAACATAGGAGCTGCCAAGATGAACTAGACCCAGTGTCTACCTAGCTGACGACTCTCTGGCAGGAGTGGATGGAGTTGTAAAAGCTTTGACGTGGGCAGATGTGTTGTCTTCTTTCCTTACTGCTCATCATCCTGATTTCTAGTGCCTAGAGACTGGTTTGAACTCTTACACCAGAGATTTAAAACCCCTTCTGATAGGGCTAGAATTAATTATGTAGACATAGTATACAGTAGTATAGTCAATACTGTTTTTTTCACCTAATAAGATTGCCAAGACAATGAAATAAGCTGCCACTACCTTTTTTTCTTCTCCCTGGAGTCTCATGGCTATTCACTTGACATCTTTGATCCCTTCCCTTCTTGATTAAAGCTTTTGCATACGTTTCTTTGATGTTATATAGTCTAGTATCTAATGACTAGATGATTAATATACATAATTGCCTATTGTAGTCCATATCTATCTAAGCGCTTGAGCATAGTAATTACACTATGGTCAGTTGTAGCAATAAGCACCATTTCCAAAGGACCTATAAGCTTTACAGATAAGAAAACCCACCTCTGAGTAACAGGACTTCAGTACTGCTAAGAGGGTCTTAAAACTCAGATACAATGCAGCTGCCATCCAGTTTCCACAGATCCCCCATACATTATAATTAAAACGACCCTACAGTACATGTTCTACATTTTATCTCTTTGTTTAATGGCTTCATGAGTTGTTTTAATCAACCCCTCTCATTCCTTATAACTAAGCTGACAGATATTCTTACATGAAGTGAAATAGCCAGATGATTTTAAAATAGTACAGCTCCACCACTGTGTACACCCCACAGCAGCTACAAGGCTCCACATGTATTTTAAGAAACCCCAATTCAAACAGTCATTCCACAACAAAGTTCTCAGTTTGTCCGAAACAAACTTGGGAGACTCTGAAGCAGGGCAAAGAAGCCAAGTGGACAGTGTATTTTTAAATGTTGTGTTTTCATGGTTAGCATGGTTTTGAATTCAGAATCCCAGAATACAGTTGAATGGTCAGGATATAAACTGCTAAAGTGTGTTTTTCATAAAGTTCAAAAATAGCCTACAGACATGACATGGACTTAAGCCCTCTGTGCTGCTTCTAGTTTTACATATCGCTCCAAAGTAACTTGCATTCTTCATCTGATGAAATGTTCACATCCTTTTAATTATGTCAATATTATTTTTCTACCAAGGAAAAGCTTCTGTCAAATATTAGAATTTAACAATTTAAGGACTCCAGTCCATAGCACTTAATACAGTGATTATTTTCTTAAAGTTAATGGCAGTTCTCAGATGAGTAAGGGCTGTAAGATCCAGCCCATTCATTTAACAACTTTAAAAGCATTCATTTCTTAGCCTTAATGGATCTCCAGTCTGTCTGAACAGCATTGTGCTCAAGAAGAGCAGCAGAAACCATTCCCTGTAAGCCTCTCCTGCCTCCAGGCTGCTTCTTGTTTGCCGATTCAAGCAGTCTTGCTCCTCTAAAACAGAGTTTTGCCACTGACTTCAAAGGGGGAGGAACGAGCGTATGGTCAGGTTTTAAAATAACAGTGGATTCCTCTCTGCACTTCTACCACACCTTTCTAGGGAAGTCTCACGACACTTTCTAATGATGATGTTAAAGATTGCCGTTTTTTCAGTTAGGCATATTTTATATGTGGTAGGTGCTTGATTACCCATTGCAGAGGACAGCAGCAGACAGTTTCATAGTATATGGCAGCAGTAGTGCATAAAGAAATGTAAGAGGGATCATGTCAGAAGGCAATTCCACAGGTAGTTTAGTGTCCACAGTATAAAAGCGGCATTTAGAATAGGACGTTCCCAGCATTATCTTTACATGGGTGCCACACAGCGTGTGTGTCTGCAAGATGTCGGGACCCACAAGGGACAGGCAAACCCCAGCGTTTGGTCACCTTCATTTCTCTGAATTGCTCTGCGTGGTCAATCATTTTATTATTCACTTTAGCTTAATGCTCTGATGTTCTCTCCCTCTGTGCAAATACAGTCTGTGTCTCCTTAGTTTTCTCAGCAACTCTGCTAAAGTATTTCTGGTACTTCTGGCTTTGTCATCTTCACCCAGATTTTCTACTTCTGTGTCTTGGTGATGGCTTTCTGGTGGGCTCCACCAGGCTGGTGCTGCTGCCGCGTCCCCTGTGCAGTCTCTGCCTGTCCGCGGAGGTGAGCAGCTCTCAGGAAGGGCCAGGTGAGCAAGCCCGAATTAACTCCAAGTGGGAGCACTGCTCAGGCAAAAAGGAGAGCCAGGCCCGGGCTGGCAATCCTCAGATTTTTGCCTGGCAAATGGGCGATCCTGCTCCCCAAATGCTAAAGCTCCTGCTCCTAGCTGTTACAAGAACAACACTGAAACCATAATTAAGAAACAAAGCATGAATTGTCTGTGCTTTTTTCATAGCAAAGAGAGAGCTGGCCTCAGAAACATAAGGCCAAGTGCTGGGCCCTGCACTTGGGTCACAACCGCTTGGGGAGAAGTGGCTGGAGAGCTGCCCGGCGGAAAGGGACCTGGGGGTGCTGGTTGACAGCCGGCTGAACATGAGCC
>NW_010513755.1:27895-57850 GCF_000687285.1 Phaethon lepturus
AATTGTGGCGAGGTGGGTGTTGGTCTCTTCTCCCAAGTAACCAGCGATAGGACAAGAGGAAATGGCCTCAAGTTGCGCCAGGGAAGGCTTAGATTGGATATTAGGAAAAAATTCTTTACTGAGAGGGTGGTCAAGCATTGGAACAGGCTGCCCAGGGAGGTGGTGGAGTCGACCATCACTGGAAGTGTTCAAAAAACGTGTAGAAGTGGCACTTCAGGACGTGGTTTAGTGGGCATGGTGGTGTTGGGTTGACAGACTTGATGATCATAAAGGTCTTTTCCAACCTTAGTGATTCTGTGATTCTATGAGTGTTGCCCAGGCCTTGGGAAGGCCTGCAGTCAAAGGGACGAAGGCAGCACACCCTGGCCCCCTGTTTTGGCAGCTGTCAGGTCGTCTCAGTCTGTATGGAGAGAAGCGCTACAGGGGCGAGGAGGTGGTGACTTTGCTCAGCCACCTCTGCCTCCTCCATCCCTCTGTCCCTCCCTCCCTCCCCGCTGATGCACTCGATTCACACAGGCCCCGAGCCCTCTTCAAGTGGCTGGCAGAGCTGGTTTTTATTTTAGAAGCTTAATCCAGCCCAGATTTGGATTAATGATGGTGTATCCCTTCAACCACAGATACACATGCTTGGGACAGACAGTCATTTAGATTCTCCTTACTGAGAAGCCTGACCTCAGTACCCACATCTGATGTGTGTAAGGGCCCAGAGACTCAGCTGTCTGTGCTCATGTCCGTAGATTCGGATGGCACTCTGCCCAGCCACCAGTTGAACAAGTTCACAAAGACCTGGGTGCTAAACAATAATGACTTTCAATAGGCAATGACTACTGCGTTCAGCAAGACCTCTTCTGCAGGAAACCACCCCCGTAGGCAGTGCTGCCATACTGGTGCCATATGCCTACACTTGACACCAGATGGATCTCAAAACAATACTTCGTCAGTGGGAAGAAGCGATCTGAGGAGTTCACAGGCATTTCTAGACTCCAAAATACCAGGTTATATTGCAGCAGGCACTCAGGAAACTCCTGGGTAGATTTTCTAGCTGAGCAAACACATGTGAAAAGCACTACAGTCTGTGGCATGCTACTATAGGTCAGTCTAACACAGACAACAGCAGGCAATAAAATTAATTGCAGCTGAGATGAAGAGGCAGATCCTTTTCAATGCTTGAGGGAATTGGCTTAGAGGGATTGAGAGCAGAGGAACAAAGCTGTGGTACTGTCGCCTAGCTAGAACCACGAAAAGGTGCCAAACTCGTTGTCCTTTATCCATAGGAACTGAAGAATAGGGACTGGACCTCTGATCACCTATGCATGCCCTCCTGAGGAATAAATAAATAAAGACAAAGGCCAAAAGCACACGTACAATTTATTCATAACCTTTTGCTCTCACACCTGCTCATCAAGAACAGCATTTAAAGAGCCTAAGCACTCCCAGCCCCTCTGAGACCTGCCCTACTTTCTTCTGGCCAGGCAATCAGGAGACTATCTCCTCATGCTTGCATTGCCACACACACTTACATGTGGCCCCAGAACAGATACAGATGATATACCTCAACTGCAAAGGTAGACTAAAATCATCATCTAGAAACAAACCAGCAACCAATTCATTAAATAAAGCCCTTTTTTCCTGCCAGTCCAAGGACTGAGAATCAGCATGGAAAGTAGTGGTATCAGATCTGAACACTGGTTTGTCTGGTTTAGTGTCCTATTATGTCCTTTTTGCACCACAAAAGAAGGTGTGAGATACCTTGAAAGAGTCAATTCTAGGGTGACTTTTCCCTGGTTACTGAGATATCTGGATTTGTACACTGAAATACAGACTGTGTTCCTTCCAAGAGTCTTGCTTATTTTTAGTATCAGCTGTTATGAATCTGAGTATTTCTGTGTTTCACATAAATGTCTTAGTATAATTAATAGTAATAAGCAAAAGGCAGAGAGGATATCAACAGAATTACAACAGTTTTTCCCAATTAAATTTCAAAAGGTATCTAAAACATGATTTATGTGTACGGAAACCTTTTCCAAAGAGGTTAACTTTTAATTCTAAAAGCTTCAGATGCTGAGACTTCTGTATTGCTCCCCCCAACACTCTTCTTATTCAACTACGAAACAACATCTGAAATATTTTGTGCTAGAGATTATTTGTGGTACCATACAAAATTCATCTTCTACTAAAAATAAAATAAAAGCAGTTGACATCTTTCACGTATTTAAAAAAAAATAAATAAAACCAAACACACACTTCTTCAAACCAAATGTCAGAATCCTGTTTAATTAAAAAAAGGAAGTTTATACTTGGTTATGGTGTGTGTCGACATCTATCCCTTTGATTTACAAGAGTATGGACTGGAAAGAACAGATTGCTTTATTCAGGAGAAAGAAAGGAGGGAGGGGGGCCCAGTGTGACAGGAAAGAGGGTAGGCTGTATTAACTTCAGTGCTTGTTAAAACATGAAGGATTAATGGTAGAAAGGGAGGGAAGAATTGTGAATGTCTCCAGTTTAGGATCTTCAAAAATGTTTGGGGATTCTAAGAATGTCTCACCCGACCACATGAAAGCTGCACAGAGAGACTCAGCCACACGACTGCTCTAAATCCAAAGCTGGTATTGCTCCACTTATACCATCAAACCAATGGAGCTGAAATGTAGCCACAAATTAAATTTATTTTTATTGAAAAAGTACTAAGTCCTTAAAAAGAAGGAAAAGAGTATGTCAGGAAATGCAGCTCTTTCTTAGCTGAGTTTACAGGGTAGGTAACTCTGACAATCTAACCTCAGAGCTGACATCTGAGTGTTGCAGCAGAATCAGAGCACTCTGCCCAAGTCTGCAGAGAGGCAATATCCAGCCTCGTGCCTTCGTTTCAAGCAGGGCAGAAAGCTGAATCTTTCTGCTTTCATCTCTGTAACTGCAGGTTCAGCCTGTGTAACTACAAGAATAAAATAATCAGAAGAAAGTCCACACACTGCCTTGCCAAAGGGGAATCTGCACTTCAGCCCTTTTGGAAAGTATATTTGCTAATATTATTCATTTGGTGGTGGTGTGATGACTCAGAAAAGCAGCAAAACTGTATTGCAAAAGCATGATACTTCTGAAATGCCATACAGGGAGATCCTGCCTGCCTTTATCCATGACTGCAATAACAAATCAATTTGGTAGCCCTGAATTCCTAACCCTGAACTACAACACATATATGCAAGCCGAAGAATAAGATCTTTGCTGAATATCCTACATCGTTAGACTGAGGATGAGAATTAAAGCCTGGAGAAATAAGGAGTAATTTTATAACAAGAGCACATCAAAATCAAGTTTTCTTTCCACTCAACTGCTTACATGCTAAATACCCAAATTCGTCTGTTTTCTCTGATTGGGAACTGGCTGCTTATCAAACTGCAGGGTCAAACTGCAGGGTCAAATCCTTAATGTCCATGTGCCTGTGTGTCAGAGAAGCAAGCACTTCCTTGGTTTGTCTGTTTTATTTAGGTCATGATACTCTAACAGTTATACAAGAGCACTCTTAATTGTTTTGATGAAATTATTCACAAGCCTGAAGTGACAGGTCTGTGCCACCCTTGCAGACCTGGAGCCTTAGGGCATGTATCTGCAGATGGAGTGCAGAGACCTTCTGCCGTCCCCACTCATACCACAGGCTGGCCAGAAGTTGGAGCAGATGGTAGGTGTCAGGTGAGCGTGACGCTTTGGCACGCCGCTTGCGTGCAGCAGGGCTCACTAGTTTCAGCACAGTATTAGGCAAAGTCTTCTGGACCGGCATTTCTATACACGCAGCCAGCTCAGGGCATGGGTCATGGTGTCACTGCCTGCCACCACCCCTAACTACAGCTGCAAGTTCTTTGGGACAGAGACTGCTTTGTTACGATGGGTTTGTAACAAATTTCTTCCAAAGGCATCTCAGTCTGGTCGAGGCCTCTAGGATTGACCAAATAATAACATTACATGAAAAATGTACTTGGCACACAGGTCAGAAATGCCGTTAGGTAAGAAGCAGTTCTTACACTGAAGAGTGTTCACTTGCTTTCTGAAAATGTGGGGCTGGTGACAGAATGTTCCTATCAACTACCAGAAATCCTTTAGAAATAAGTCATCACCTATATGGGACATGACAAAACAGAAGCTGTCTGGTGTGTTTCTAATGACGCTTTTGATTCTGTTAACTAGTGGTTGCTGTTTTCATACAGAGGGAAATTCCAAGAGATATTTAGAAATTAAAATCTTTGGTGAATTGCAGATTGAATAATTTTCTAGTGGTGAAACCTCCTTAACGTTCTGCACACATTTACATTTAATCAGTTTGACTTCTGTTTTAAAAAGCATCTCAAACACAAAAGGTGTCCATCCATACACTGGCTGGTGGTGCGAAAAAGATATTTAGGTGCTGCAAAGTGCATTGGGAAATCCTGTTGCCTGCCTTCCTCTTAATCTTTAAGCACCTAACCACACTTATAAATCTAGCTCAACATCATTGGAACATAAATTAATGTCTTAACAGTTTTGGTCTGCCAGCAGCCAAAATTCAGATTCAGCAACAATCAATTCCCAACTGTATTTCATTGCTAATTCAGGGCAAGACGTGAGTCTTCTATTTTCAGCTTGCACACTGTTTGCTCTGGAGAATGTATACAGTTTTCCCTTCAACGGTAAGTAATGTCAGGTTGCGATTGTCACCGATCTTTTTTTTTGTCAGAAAAGGGCTTATTGGACTGGACTTCTAATATTAAAGGGCTGTTTAACACAGATAGTTACCCCAAATAAAGAACCGCAACCAAACCATGACCTCCATCTTGCTGTAGTGTGACCACCCTCCTGTGGAAGTGGTAGTGCAACCTGCATGTTAGCTTAGTTGTGTTTGGGTTTCATCTGCGCTCAGAAAATCAGTAAGATAAGTTACAATGAACTGTCTGCAGTAATGCACGAAGGGACAATAACTGAAGAGAAAGAAGCATTTACATTCAACTTTTCAGCTCCTTTGAAATGATTAATTCTCCATTCCCTACAGACTCTAAAGAAATATGCTTAAGGACATTCTTTGCAGAATTTCAGGAACAGTTTAACTACGACACCAACAATTGCTATGGCCAATACCTCTAACGTACTAAGTGTTGAAAACTATACCCTATGTGTAGTCTACTGTGTGTATAATATATCTACTATAAGTACATGCTGATAATATAACAAAGAATGAAATCTGATGCTTCCTTAATCCTTCTTCATTCTCTTTAGCACTCATTTTGGCAAGCAGGGCAGAGATTGCAGTGTTCAGTGCCAGAAGGTCCTGAAAGAGGTAGAGTTTTCAAAAGCCATCTCCATCTTCATGGCCTTAAAGCACTGTTTACATCTCCATGTATTATTATCCATGTGTGTGGATGGCAGAATAGAGATAAAAAGATTAGAGTCTATAGTGAAAATAAGAAGAAGTGTTCAGTTTAGCCTGTTTTGGTCAATCTATTCATCATCGTATCTCTGCATTCCTACAGGTTTGGGTGGGGAAGGAATATTTTAAGTACTGCAAAGTGAAAGATAGGGCTTTGAGAAGCGTATACGCAAAACATCACAGAAACGGAAGCCCTCTCTAAGCACTGCAGTCGGGCAACTCCAGGCAAAACCATCTATGAAGATGAAGCCGCTTCTTGTATCTAGAAAATGCCTGGGGAACCTGGCTGGGAGGGACAAGTCCAGGAGTTCTGGTCACTTTTTCTGAATTAATTCTGCATATTCTCTGATATTATCTAATATAAAATACAGATACAGTCTTGGAAGATCAGCCTTGTGCTCAGAAAGTGCCCCAGTCATGGGGCTAAGGACTTAAGCTTCTTGTTGCTGTTCATCTCTTCTCCCGGCAAAGTCTGCTTTCTGCTGGGACGACGACTTGGTCTCAGGAGTGAAGCTTGAGAGTTCCTATCCAGGGTGGTCCCCAACTAGCACTGTGCAAAAGCAGAAGAGATCCCCTGGAGAGTGAGGTATGGGCTAGGCTCGCCTGGCATCCTGGTGTCCTGGACTCTTCTCCTCACAGGGAAAGCAAACCAGATGTTCACTTCATGGCAATTTCTGAAAATATCAGAGTTCAGCTTTACAGAGCACATAGTGATAGTAAATTCCAGGCTTGAAGAACTAGAACAGAAACACGAGTTGTTCTTCAGGTGTGGTGGTAGCTCGGTGGTTTCTATGGAAGTAGTTCCCCAAACCACGCATTTAATTAATCAAACTACATGAAGCCAGAGATTAATTAGAAGCCAGTACAGATGCTGCAAGAACAATTGTCTACCACTCAGCCTGTGAAGTTGGGCAAGGTAGTCACCGCTGTTTATAAGGGAATTACAGATAAATCTCAAGCATGGCACTCAGTCCAAACCCCACCAATAAGTGCACAGGCCATGAGAACCCAGGCACCCAGAAGATTGAACATATCAGGTCAAGAACACTTTAAGACCTCAGCTGAGGAAAGAACTTATCTATATACTTAAGTCCATCTTTTCTCAAAAGGATGTTTGTCCATGAACTTAACTATAGGTGATTCTTCTACGTCTCCCATGACTTGAGTGACTCAAGACCCTGCTCACAGCCAAGCAAATTGGTAAGTGCTTTTTTAAACAAGCTTTCTTAATGTAGGACTTCTTAGAGCCAGTGACCTCCTTTCAGAAAGGAAGGAAGGAGGCCCTCATGTTCAACTGATCCTGGAATGACTCTGTAGAATTGGAGACAATTTTGGCCCAGCTAGCTTCAGCATAACCTCAGAACTACAGACAAGGGAAAAGGAGCATGTTAGAGACAGACTCACTGAATCTCCAAGGTTGGAAGACACCTCTGGAGATTGTCTAGTTTAACCCATTGCTTAGAGCCAAGTCAGCTGGATCAGATTGCTCAAGATTGTGTTCAATTGGGTTTTGAGTATCTCCATGGATGGAGACCCCATGACCTCTCTGGGCAACCTGTGCCCGTGCTCAGTCACCCTCACCATGAAAGAGTTTTTCCTTATGTTTAAATGCAATTTCCTGTATTTCTAATTTTGCCCATTGCCTCTTGTCCTGTCACAGGGTGCACTGAGAAGAGCCTGGCTCCATCCTCTTTCCTCCTCCATCAGATATTTGTACACATTGAGAAGATCCCCCTGAGTCTTCTCTAGACTGAGCAGTCCCAGCCCTCTCAGCCTCTCCTCATATGAGAGATGATCCAGCCCCTAAATCATCTTAGAGGCCCTTTGCTGGACTTGCTCCAGTATGTCCAAGTCTCTCTCGCACTGGGGAGCCCAGAACTGAACGGATCTTTACTTACTGGACCCCTCTTTATTTATCAAGGACCCTACAAGTCTTTGACTGAATGGACCTTTGCCTGATCCTGGAGATAGGTCACCTGATTTTCCAGATTAAGGCTATGAGGTGACTTCTGCAGGAAGTCCTACGGGAGCAAAGGGACAGTGGTATATCTTATTTTACTTGTTTCTAAGCAATTGGCATTTTGTACTCTGTAGTCTGTGTCACTTGGGCAAACTTCTATCAATTCACTATCAAAATAATTACAGTAATATTTTCTTATCTTTTTGATTTAATTGTAGCTTCTAGTGAAGACTGACAGGATATTATATTTGCCCAAATCCATCACTTTCACTAATGTGTCATTTATAAGTAGTGTCACTACATCATTGGAAATAATAGAAAATTAATTAAACATTGCACATAGATATGAGGATTGAGAGACTGAGAGGCACAGTCAAACAGCTATCTGGTGGAAATGCAGAATATACCACAGGCAAGTCTGTATTTAAGAATGAGGGCGGAAACATGAGTTGCCTTTGCATTGTTCATGTCTCCTACACTAAATGACTGCACAAATTCTGATATGAGTAGCCCGGCTCTGCACCCATAGAGCATTAGGGAGCAGCTAAGGACACACAGGAATAGGTGACTACTTCCCATTATAAACCAAATTTTTAATTCTCCTTTCTCCAAACAAACCTTAGTTTCCTGAAATTTCACATCCCGCTTTCCTCACCTGCCAGATTCTGCTGTGCGGTTTCTGCTATTTTTTTTCCATGAATAGTCTTGGAGGAGGAAGGAAGGAGACAAGCGTTTTTCCAGTTTCAGGGTCAAAGCCTTAGCTACCATAAATCACCATAGTTATGCCAGCTTACTCTTACTGACTCCTAGAGTAAGAGAGGACCCCACCTTGCTCAAAAACAACTCGCCTGGGTCATCTAGTCTCACCAGTGACGGGACATTTTACAGTGTATCACTATCCTGCCAGGAAGAATGGATTTACTCCAGACAGCTCATAGCAAACAGCAGTTTTGCACAACTCCTGTACATTATTAACTCAGTCCAAGTTGAGCTTAGTCTATTTATTTACAGATGTAAACATGAGATCGCAAAGGTTAAGCATGTTCTTCTCCACATGAAATGACTGGTGATTCAGTGTATGTTCATGAACAATATGGAACTGAAGTGGAATTGATATTTATCTTAGCTACAAAAATACTAAACGCTGTTATAGAAGAGCAATCAAAATGAATTAATCATAGATCCTAATGTACCCTGGCACATTTTGTTGTAGAGATAATGAAAACACTCTGATCTCTCCAATATGACAAGTTTTTAAAAGCATATTGTTTCTTGGACGCAGGACATTTGCTTGTCATTTTACACTAAAATAAATGTACTTTAACTTTTCTTCTCTGATACTTTTCATGATAAAGACAATCCTGTTTTAATAAAATTTCACGAGAAAGATCTGCTTTGTGAAAGTTAAATCTATGGTATCTGTCATCATTCATATTCTGTTATTATGGTTATATAATGGATCGTGAATTTTTCTCAAAACACTACGAATGACTTCATATGGGCACTTATTATTAACAAAGGCTTACTTCTTATAATCATCATTGTAGTGACAGCAAATATGATATCATTATGCAGAGTAGCGCTCATACAGTAAGAATTACTGGGCAGTCTCTAAAGCAGGCTTTTTGTCACTTTCCAGAAGACTTTCTGCCCCACAGGGGAAACGTCTTCTAAGGATAATATCAGTATCTCAGCCCGTCAGCACGTGCTTCTGCTTTGCCTTTGTGGGAAGCAGGGAGCGTTAATCATCATTAAATCAATGTTGCCCATATACAAAAGTTCTTTTCAGGGAAGTACTTGTCAGTCATCCAGCTGTGGGGGGCAGAGTGCAGAAAACTGTTGATGTTAGACCTAAGGCAGAGGACAGTTGTATCCTAGGCTGTAATGATGGATTCCTTGGTTTCTGGGGCCTTTTACAGCACTTTAGAAGAGTTACTGGTTTATATTTTGTGCCAGGTAACACAGAAAGGGGCTTCACTCCTCACATTGAGCTCCCACAGAGACAAAAATCATGAGGTGAAAATAATTTTCTCGAATTTGGACCAAATGTACTCTCGATTGCAAGTAGCCTGCACTGAGAACAGTTACATAATCCAAACAGAAAAGTCATGCCTATGGCTGTTTATCCATCATTCGCAGTGCAGCTAGGGAATTGCATGGTATTTTATATCCTTTATGGAAAAAAAATCTATGGAAGTATCCCAATGACTTATTGATTTCACATCTGATCCCGCATTTCTTGTTCACTCAAAACCCTTTTAGCACTGGGAGTTTCAGATATACAGGAAAAACTTTAAAATGTAATGTTTGCATCAACAAAGGAAAGTTACGCTCTTTTTTTCCTTCCTTCCTTCCTCCCTTTTTCTTAAAATATTTTACACTAGGTCATGTTGAAATGTAACCAAATCAACAACTACTAACCTATAAAACACCCTCAGGAACAATTGCAGGATTTGGTGATTTTTTTCTCTGTGATTTTGGGATAGTGTGACAAATTTGCATTTTTTAGCAACAGAGTTTTTCAAAATTCTAAGTCAAACGAATAATATCATGTGTTTGTAAGTATCAATAATCTAAGCCATCTGCAAAGGAATGGTTTTGCAAAGGCATCTCTTTCAGGACACTGTGGATTTTGTCACTGCTTGAGGTTTTGGCAAACCATCAATATCACTATAATTTTCTCTTATGAAATATAGTTTTTGACTGAGATCTTTTTTTTTCCTTAGCTAGCTAAAGTTTAAAAATACTACATGTCTAACTCTGCAAATTCAAAGGTTAGGTTTTCTCCAAATTGCATTATTTGCATATTGCATCTTAGATGCCAGTAATTCAGAAAGGTACAATGCAGGCTATCAATGAAAAAAAGAAACTTAAAAAAAAAAGAATGCCTGCCATATCGAGTGGCCAACATATTCTCTATATTTGGTCTTAAAAGAAGAATATGCGAACTTTAAGAAGAGAAACAGCATCTTTAAGTACAGATTCATTACAAATCACTATTTTAGCACCTACAAAAGGCACAATGCTATTGCTAGCAGTGACAGCATATCATTTAAGCGTATGATAATCTACCCCCTCCAAAAAAGGCTTAGAAGCAGGAACCGCCTAAAATTTTCTATCCAAGACAAGAAAATTTGTCACTTCCTAATTCTTTGATTCATAATTGGAATCTCAGTGTCAAATGAGGAAGATGATCTATGTTAACCATATTTTTCTAAGCAAAGGACCATTCTGTTGCTAACAGACTGTGTATGTATAAACACAGTCCTCAAGTAATTCAGAATATTAATCACTAACAGGAAAACTGCACCCACCTTTTGTATTAGCAGTCATTTCACAGGCTGGTGGGATATGGCATACAATTTTGCTGTTATAATGTGCACATTGGCTTTGATGGGTGTGTTGCTCTTCAGGATTCTGCACAAAAGAGCAATAGATCTGAGTCATCATGGAAAAAGCAGCTTTGCTAAGGGTTAGGAAAGATACAGGTAAGCCCAAGAGAAGGCATCAAACTCTGTGGATCCAATTGACATCCCTTCAGTCTAAATAATGATGCTTTGTTTCTCTCCAACCTTGCCTGGAAGAAGGTTTCTTTCTCCCACTCCTGTTAGGAAAAATATTACAATTTGATTTTGTGTGGGAATAAAGTATTTTTTAAGAGATTTTAGGACTGAAAGGCTATGTGGAAAACATGGCATACTTTTTCTTGAGCTGCAGATGCTTGCAGTTGCCACACTAATAGCTGTGGCATTTCAGCAATAAAGCAGGACTTGAGGCTCACCTGGGGCATTTCATTCTGGTGATTTCAGGACCGTGTAAGACACTGTAGCATCCAAGACAGAATGTACATTTCCACATTTTCAGTGCCTTTTCTGTCCTCCCCCACTGACACCTGAGTTCCCTAGTACCTGGGAGACAGGAGACTCTGCCTCTTGTATATTTGGTCCTCTTTGCCCCCCTCTACAAATCTGCTGCAGGCA
The DNA here is from genome assembly GCF_000687285.1 of Phaethon lepturus. Lineage (NCBI taxonomy): Eukaryota > Metazoa > Chordata > Aves > Phaethontiformes > Phaethontidae > Phaethon > Phaethon lepturus. The sequence goes on from NW_010513755.1 coordinate 39,225, forward strand.
CCTCTTCTCACCTAAGACACCAAAACCCATTTTCCAAACACTACATTCAGCCTTCAGATGTGTGGGTGTAACTTCTACTGACTCACACACAATCTCTCCACAAGTATTGGAGCACTAATCTTAGGCCAAATGATAGTTATTTTTAATCACCGAAGGCAGAATTGGTGCAAACTCCAACAAGAGGAGCAAAAAAGACAGCCATTATCAGCTGAGAACAGGAGGAAGAATCTGAAACAGCCTAAACAAAGCCTGTTTAATGAAATCCTCACAGCACAAACTGTGCTCTGTGTTTCTATGTTCCAGCCTGGACAAACGCAACAGGACAGAGGAAAAAAAATTTAAAATAAGAACAGAATGACGGTGTCCTTCTATCACAAGCCACAGATGAAACTGTTCTCCTCCCCCAGTAGCACAGTTGGAAATTCCCTCAAATTTTAATTCAAAATGGCATAACTATACCTCTGCATGAATTATTGCAGTGTGCAAATGACCGTGTAGTCACATATGTAATAGCAACAAAGGGTCTTGGAGAACAGGCACAGAAGAGCTCTACCCAGGTCCACAGAAGAGAAAACAGAACAACCTCTATATCTATGAAGAAGTCCTACCTGATTCATTTGACAACATTTTGGTATGTGTTTACAGAAATTCTGCAACAAATTTGGGTCTCTGGGTACTGAGCATTCCTACTATTGGAGCTGCCCCAGCAACTTCAAAGACAGACGTTCAGAGGTCCATTTACCAGAGAATTGCTACCAAACTTGTCAGAATCTGATTTATGTCCAGGATCATAGGATCACAGGACAATTCAGGTTGGAAAAGACCTCAGGAAATCTCTAGTCCAACTTTCTGTTCAAAACAGAGCCAGCTATGAGATTAGACGAGGTTGCTCAGGGCTTCATCCAGCCTGTCTTGAAAAGATAATGATGGAACGTGCACAATCTGTCTGGACAACCTGCCTCAATGCTTGGCTGTCCCTATGGGGAAAAGCCTTTTCCTTCCATGTAGTCTGAACTTCTCCTTCCGCTGTCTCTCATTCTCTCACTGTGCACCAAGCTTCAGTGGTTACCCATCAAAACTACTTATCTTCTGTCGAACAGTTCTATTTTAGCAACTGGACACTTTTTGATGAAAAAACCTTTTCCAAAGCTGGGTTTTTTTTTTTTTAGAAAATTTGCAGTGATCTCAGAGCCACATGTCCTCTCTGAGATTTGCAGCACTTTAAAGACTGACCACAGGTGCCCCCTCTCCCCAGAAACTGAGGAACCAGCTGAGTCTGTTCTGGGAGTGGGTATACTGCTGGTTCTTCAGACTGATCTTACTTAGGAATTTCTGGGAAGCTTGGAGGGAATTCAGGGGCTGTCATTTCTTTTATGGCTCTGAAGAGATGAATCCTTACTTGAAACTTAGATAGCAGCAACAAAGTGAGGAAGCCTTTGTGGAAAAGCACCAATATAATTATGAGGAAAAATGTTCTTTTTTTTTTTTAAGTGTTCCAAGCATACTTTCTTGACAATTAAACTTGTTGTGCTACTTCTTTTCTTTTAAAGTTCTGGGACTGAGCTCTGGTCTGGCTTCCACAGAAAAGGAAACTCAAGGACAAGAGGAAAAGGAGTATATTAGTCATTCATGCAGTTACCTCAGCCTGCTCTGCACACAAGTCTCATGGATTTGGGCGCTCAGCACCTTTAGAAGGCAGGCTGCTGGAGCAAAAAGCACATCTGAAGGAATTTATGTTGATTTTGAAAGAGCAGGCAACAACAAAGGAACCAAATCAGGAAAAAAAAGGCAACTCCGGCCAATATCAGCCACTAAATATAGTCCTTCACTTACCTCAGTGCATCTAATTCTAAGATACGCATTTCTGACTCCATCCATTCAGTTGAAAAGGGAAAGACCACACCAGGATAAGCAATGAAGAGTGGTCAAACACATAACTTAATGACAGTGTATAGAAGCCACTACAAAAAAGCTAGGGGAGAATGAAACATTTTGTGGTGCGGCTGAGTGGCTGATTTCTGTACCCAATCCACCAATATTTTCCAAGCATGGACAGCTTTTCTTGAAATTAAAATAGAAAACACAAGTCCCATATCCCACAAAAAACTGACAGTTTAGTAAAGGGATGGAACCAACCAAGTAAATCTGACTGCATGGCATTTTAGGAAAAAGACAGAAATAGCTGCAGCTATTAAAAGTGATATACTGCTGAAATCTTTTTCTGATTATGCTAAAAGTCGATCTGACTTCTTGAAAGAACTCTTAAATGGTTACTGCTTCCTCAAATAAGAGCTACTTCACATGTACTCTCCTTCCTTAAAAATACACTGAATGGAGTTACTTCTAAGTGTCAGATTCATACTTCTCACTGCCCTTTTGAGACACTTGGAAAACACATAGCTGGGAAAGGGGAAATTAATAGATCAGGAAATAAACTATAATAAATCAAAATGCAGTCAATGTAGTAATTTTTTTGTTGCTGCTATCATTAGATTGGGTGTAGGAAAGCAGAATTTGTTGAACTTTCCAAACACAATGCAGAGTCCTCCAAATCAGAAAGTAACATTCAATTTGGTTTATTTGCATGAAACTAATACCTTGAGCTGTCTTCCCCCCACCCCTCCTTTCTTATAGTGATGGATGTTTGAAGCTGAGGTCCAGATACCTCAACCAACTTTAATAACCCCTGTTTGGTTCCAGAAGAAAGGAAATGGTTTGCAATACCCTAAAGTTCACTAGACCCACTGATTATTTCTTTCTCTTGTATCTTCTGTCTCTGTAGATCAGCTCTAACTCAAAAGCTATGAGATCTGGTGTATGTGCAGAGCAGTGCTGTACCCATGCTAACAGGCTCTGCTGAAAGGAAGGGCATAATAACTCAGACTTCAACTAGCCACTTAAGGGCAAAGGCAGTCTGAGTTCTCATTTGCCTCACTCAACCAGATATGTTGGTCCAAAGTTTCAGATCTTCAGATCACTTTGGCTTAGAAAGCTTAGATCAGTCCACCAGGAAACAGAAACAACCTTATGGGCAAAGATGAACAGTAGTACTTAAACAATGGGCATTGCATTACAAATAATCCTCATAATTAACGGGTAATGTAGATTTTTATTTGTTTGTTCAGTCAAAAAACAGGTCACAGACATGCGCTTTCTAAGAAAAAGAGTAAGACTGAGAAATATCATTGATGCTACTCTATCAATCAATAGTACAAGAATGTTCACGTACAAGGCCAGCCCCATGCATTGCATAAATCAATATAGGATTGAGCTCATGTTGAGTCATATCATCAATAACTATGCCATACTATTTTCATTTTTGTCACCCCCACCTAAACGCAGAACAACAGTAGCTGAGAGAAGCAGTGTGAACTACTGCTTAAAATTCTCCCACCAAAATGAGGGAGAGTCAATGTGATTTCCATGTCTTTGCTGGAATTAATTCCCTCTTTGGATACTGCCAAACCAACCCAACCATGGATGACTCATCCTCAGGGCCTCATAAAGTACTTCTGAAAGGCTTGGGTTTTGCCTTTGGAATGCACTGGATTACACCAAAAGTTTGTGATGCTCCAGTGTGGGGGAAGAGGACATCCCTGACTCTTCCCTACAAGGACATTCCAAGTCTGCACTCTGCAGTGTTAACTGCATGCTCAATTTATTCCTCCCTACCTAAGGAAAGCATTGAGCGTTCATTCCTTGGGCAAATGATATCACCCTTCCACTTTGATTTTGCTTCTGAGACAACATTCATTTACTTGCACAGGAAAACAAATGAACAAATTGCCCAATCTCTCACTCTTCCATGTTTTTGCATTTCTAACCTTGTGGTAAAGAAATGTATGATGAGCTATAAAGGAAAAAATCTGTGGGAGTCCCAGCTAAAATACTGTCAGCACATCACTGAGTAAAGTAGAAATATAAAATCCCAAAGAAGGACAAAAATAAAAGTAGAAGAAAATAAATATTCCACAGGAGGAGAGAGTAGAAGCCAGTAGGACTGTTTTGTTTAGAAAGGATCTGATAGATCACATGGCAGTTCACATGAATTAATGAGTAAACAAGTCCACTTGGCCGATAGTCATTTTTCCCTTAATGCATATTAACTAAAATTGAATCCAGTATTTGTAGCACAACATATTGTAGAGCTATGAAATTTACTACCACCTACTCTGTATTAATGAGCCAACAATCTAATGTGACTTTAAATTGGGCGAGAATTTCATAACAATAAGATCATTAGTGACAACAGCTGAGATAAACATTTACAGAATACATCAACCCTCACATCTGAGGACTGAAAAACGTTTTGCTGATTAGAGTTACAAGAAAACATCATTGTTTGTAGATTTTTGGCATCATTGTATGCCATGGCTGATAGACAACTTCAGTTGAAGCCCCTGGGTTATGGCAACTTTCAGCAAAGGCACAAGGAAATCTGTTGTTCTGATTATGCCAATTTCAATAATCCTAGATAAGATTACAAAAAGTCATAGAAAGAGGTAAAGAAATACCTTGGTAATCCTCTTACTTAAATCTGTATAATATACCAGGAAAGACAGGAAAACATTACGGTTCCTAGCTTCAAGAATTTACCAAATGTGCACAATAAGTATCTAAAGTTCTACCTGCTGAAGTTCAGCCAACTCTTTAGCTGTCCAGAGGTGCTTCACATATCTATTATATTGATGTTACCAGAACTCCTGAGGTAGGATTTCTTAGAAGGTACTCAGAAATGGCTTCATAAACCTATTTATTGATTTGGTTTCTCAGAATTTGCTTTCATGAATTCCTTGACACATCTGAAATGAGTTTCTGCTTGCTTATATCTCACTCTGTGAGCCCAAAAATTGAAAGGCAAAAGGTATATTAGTCAGCACCATATAGTATTTATTTAGACCAAGTTTTTACAGAAAATCTTTGGAAAGGAAAATAGAAGTCTATTGGGAAAATACACTCAAAGTACTGTGTCATATCCGGGCAACCTAGCTGTAACGATAAGGTTAATCTCTAGCTGCTGGGCTGGAATGTTATAAGGTCATGTATTGCGGAAGAAAAATTGGGCCTGTCTCACAGAAGACTTGGAGAAATGACTGAATCAGGACTGAATAAGGGAATGTTTCTCTTGCAAAATGGTAATATAAATGATATGGGGCTGACTAATAATACAGTTGGTTTCCACTAACTAACAGAATAACATGATGATCTACAGAACTGAATTCCAGATTCTGAGCTAAGATAATTTTTTTTTTTATTTTCCATCTGAGTCAGTTAGAATATAACCTGTGTTCAAGAGACCAAGTCTCATGCTTTTTGCTTCCCCATTTAATCTCATGTGGGTATCCCCATCTGATCTGAGATGCAGAAGATATTCCACATGTCAGAAGCCCCATAATGGTGGTTCAAACATGGTTCCAACTCATAACGGACTTATAATGCAAATTATGTGTGGACAGTTTGACAAAAAAAAAAAAAGATATTTCCCATGGAGAGAAGAACTGATTTCATTTATCTGAAAGATGGTGAATTCAGGATGCTTGTGAAAGCACAGTGCCATATGTGTCCCTCAGTTCACAGGTTTTAAGGTTCCAGTTCTAAAAAAGGGACATCCAACTTAATGGGAGAATTAGATAGAAGCTCAGCCAGGACAAATCTCTGGCCAGCACTTTGTCCTATGTGCGTTTTTCTAATGAAGAGTACAGCCTGCCTCAATGCTTTCAATTTAGTGAGTCATACCTCCCCTGTTTAAGTGTACCTACTTTTAAAACTAGATAGAATTTTTAATTAACGGAGCACACTGTTATGACTGTAGTCAATCTCCCCTTTGTGTACTCAGAAGGGCTACCCTGAATCTGTTTATTATCTTGCAAAATCAATCCAGTTTAAGGATTATTCTTCCTGAAAATGCAATAGGCAATCTCTTCTCTTGAATATTTTGTTTAAAACACTAAGCTGCATGTACATCCTCGAAGAATTTGAAGATGGGATCTGAGCTAAGATCTTAAGCAGTCTGAAAGAACACATCAGTCTGATGAATATGATATCCAGAAAAATACAAGTTCTCATTTCAAAGGTAATACACACACAGACACACATGCATATATATGTATCTAAATCTGTATGGCATATTTGCTGTGCAGGCCTAGGCTCCTTGTGAAGTTGTTTTTCAGTATAGCAAATTAGAAAAACATGCCCAGAATTAAAGGTTACTTAATCGGGTTGAAGCAGTAACTTCAATTCCAGCAACTCCCTCCCACTATGTTACATCTGATAATGTACCCAAGTCCAAACATAAACTTAGTTCAAAAAGATGTTTGGTCCTTAAATGTAAAATGACACTTAGCTTACACAATTAGCCAGGTAATACATATCCTTCCAAGAGAAGCAATTTTTACCGCAGAATAATCTGCATTTTACTAATCTCTGATTGTTAAGTTTTATTTGCTGAAACTTTTCCATATGGCTTTTTGAATACCACTGTCCTGTATTTAATTACCACAGAAGGATATTAACGAAGAGGTTGGAAATTTGGCCCAAGCCCTACTCCATAGTTTGGACGGTTTGATGGAGATAGAGCCAATGAGCAGAACATTTCTGTCAATACAAGGCTGTGTCTTTTCACACACGAAAGCAAAAGAGGCGTAAACAGACCTACAGAAATAAAGCATCTGACTATTTTTGCATTGTCCATAAACTTCTAAAATAGTATGGTCATAAAGTAGCATTGAGTGAAGTGAAACACTGGTTTGCTAACCTAAAGGACAGTCAAACAGGAGTTGGTGGAGTAGTCCTTGTAATCGAGACTGTTTTAATCAAGCTGTAAGAAAGATGCATGCCCAGAAACGCAAAGTGTACTTCCCAATTCTAAAGGCAAAACATGATACTGAGCAGAACCAAGGCAAGGGAGTGCAGAGGATGCGAGGAAGCTAACGTGGGTGGGAAAGCATATGTTGCTGCCTGGATGAGGAAGTGGTACACCACAGTTACTTCATAAGTGCAGGGGCTTTAAAAACTAAATCTCCTAGGGACTGTTTCAAATAGACAAAGAATGACATGCAGTCCTGACAGGCTTTCAGTATTGTTTGAGAAGGCTGGTTGCCTTCTAAAAACACTGGACTGCTGCTTGTACTTTTTCCAAAAATGTCTATTTTTAACCTCAACCTCTTCATATAAACAGTGGGCAGATGCACCATGTAGTAAACTCTGTTTTGTCTAGCATGAAATGAATGGCTTCCTCAGTCTTACCTGACAATGGAAAACATATTCCGGTGTGGTTTTCTTGAACTTCATGTTCCATACCAAGGCTACCCCATCAGGCTCATGTGGAGCATCTTCATTATTGTTATAAGATGCAACCATCAACTCAGGGTACTAGAAATAAAAAAGCAAAAGCAAATGAAATAATCTGGATGATGAAAGACCTATGCAAAATCAAATTAGACAGACATAATCTCACACTACATGTGCAATATCTGATTTTAATTATATTACGCACTAAATCCAATCGTTCAGCTTCCTCTTGGTACTCATCCCTGACATCCTTAAAACCCCTGCTCCTTGCTCTCTATCAGGTATTTTCAGATATCACAAAGGCAATGTTATTTTCTGCAGGTAATTCTCAGAAAAGACAACTAGCAGGGTATTCATAAAGGGAATGCAAAGCAAGGAAGAGGTAAAGTCTGAATGCTTGAGCAATTGTAATGTGATTTCTTAACCATTTCTTCAGGGACAAAATGTTGTCTTAATTGGTTTTAATAATAAAAACACTGTGGCCATAGTGTTGACTTGCTTTTATTCTGAAATTCACAGTTTTTTCAGCATCCCTGTAAACTATTCTTTCTCATTTCATTATGCACTCTTCCCATTCGCTTATGCATAGAATCAACCTGAAAGCTCTTCTTGATGACTCAAATAGCAAACAAAACATTTTCTTTGCAGAAGCTCAGTTTTGCAAGATGCTGAGGTCATCTTGTAAAGCACAGGGTGACCTCGAATTCCACTGACTCAGGAACATTGACGCAATGAGTCCTCTAAAATCAGATCCATATTTTCTTGTACCCCCGTTAACCACTGGTGTATAGAAGTAAATATGCAACACACATGCGTGTATTTGCTCCGTTTATATATACACACACATACACACACATGATATCACATACGAAAAATAAGATTTTCACATTCTGTTGATGACGTCATTGTATCGTTTCAAAACACCATGAGAAGTAACAATTTGCCCACAAAACATCAATTACTTTCTGCTTAATCAATAGCACCCAGTGCCGTACTCACACATGTTTGATACTAGGCACCTCTGGTAGCCTCTGTCCTTCCCCTTAAATAGTCAAAGTAAGGCAGCGGGCCTTATGGCATGTCCAGAGAAAAGCAGGTGGCTTCTGCAGACCAACGAGCCAGCAGCCCAAGGCAGGACCCACACCCTCCTCTTGTAAACTAGGAATGCTTTCCCTCCAAATTTCTTGGTGATCTCCACAAACCGTTTTCACTCTTTGCCTTTCGCTGGTAAATTCCCGCCGAACCATTCACCGCTTTATAGGGGAACAGTGCAGCTGGTAGATGTAAAGGAAATGGGACAAAGAAACTGCCAACAGTGCTATTGGGAGCTGTGAATTTGGTCTACACCAGGCACTTTAAAAATAAAAAACCACCCACTGACCTTTATATCGTTATCATTGGGGTTTGAACCTCTCAAATTTGGAAGAAATAATGCGCACAGCTATAACTTTTGCCATCAGCAGCTGTTCTTTCCCACTTTGTGTACACTTCCATGGACAATACATCACGGAGTTGATGATTTTTCTATTCAAGTTCATTGTTCCAAATGAGCCTGGACCCACATGTGGGAGAACCATCAACGACACATGACTACTATAACTGCCTTTTTCCCATTTTGAGGTGGCTCTGGCTGGGTTGTACCTACATCCTGGCAGACCCTGGCTGCTGGCACAGCTTGTAAGGGCAATTTAGCACCCAAATCACTTGAATGGGGTTTAGAGCATGCTGCAGGCCAATCACCTCTTCTCCCTCCTCAAGAACTGAGGGACACCTGAGAGTGGTTTAGTCCCACACCTGAGCACCACCTCTCTGGACATAGTTGTGCCAGCCTGCCCTCCACTGCCCTCATCCATCTCACCCCCCTCTTCTCTCTCTCTCCTGTGACAGAGATTGCAACCACTTCTGAACAGCGAGCTCAGCTTCTCCTTTGAAGCTCTTCATCCCGCGTTGGCCCAGGTCCAAGTAAACAGCGTGTGCAGTAGGCTCTTGCCAGGTCATCTCATTTTGGCCGAACAGGTTAGGTACCATTCGCGTGAGCAGCTGAGCCCGCAGCCGTGAAGGGGCAGATACTTTGTCAGGCAGAAGCGACAAGCCCTTCCGCTGGCATGACTGCAGCCACCCAGGGTGTGTGACCAGGTCTGAAGCACCAGTTTAGAGGCACTTTGGGGTTGGTTCATGCTCCTGGAAAGTGTAGCGGGCATGTTCTGGTTGGCAGCACGTCTGGCCATAAGCAAACACTGACTCAAATCTTGCTGGTCTATATGTAGGTTTTGCAATCACAGTTTATCCATCTGACTGGAAATACAGTTTCAAGTTTACACAGATGCTGGCATCATACAGAGCTGGGCAACACCATTATGAGGCTTTTTGACTCTTAAAAAGACAGAGCTAAGAGCAGCATCCTAAATCCATGCTGGCATTGCACACTCCTTGCTTCATTCAATCTACTTGCATTTACAGAATTTCGGTCCTCACCAGCTGCCCATCTGTCCTGTGACTGCAACTGAAAACAAGGTGGAAATGGTGCTGTGGGAAGCAGCATTCAAGGCTGCGCCCTGGAGTCAAGATAGACACAGCAGCATCCCTGAGACTGTGGTTTTCTTGGCTTTAGATGAGCTAAGTTACCTCCTCATGGACAGAGCAAGGTGATCCCACTCTCTATGCTTATAACCAGTCCGTTGAGCTTTTCCTTTCGATCTTTGATGAAGCATCTAAGCCATTTTCCTTTTGCTTTGCGAAAGAATCAAGGGGCTAGTGGGTTAGCTTTAATGGTGTGAATGATCCCACACGTTTGGGACTGTATTTTACATGTGACTGGGAACAGAATAACTTGTTTAATCAATGCATCAAGGTCCTTTGTTTGATTAAGCTTCTATTTGCCTCCAGGCTGTTTTGCAGCAACAGTTTTATCGCAGAAAATTGAGCAATGTGCTCAGGAGTTCCCATGATTATTCAAACTATCCTTTGGCATACTGGACACTGCCTTGTCCCGGAGCGTGGGTGAGAAGCGGAGCTAGCGGTTAGGTGAAATACATCCGTCCGGCTCCAGCGCCTGCCGCACGATACACCTCAAAGCAGGCAAGAGAGGAGGCAAGTCCTCCTCCCAGGCTAGTGCGGGACGGCGCGCAGAAGCCCCCCGGCATGGAGGAGCCCCCGCTGGGGTGCCAGGGAGCTGAGCGTGAAGAGTTAACGGAGGGGAAGGCAGGAGGGGCCACCCTGGAACAAAGAGGTGGGAAGCAGAACATGCCTGCGAGCCCCAGGGGCTGAGCAATTACATTTGGCAGTGTTCTTCTGAGGCGGCTTTTTTTCTTGCTGCCCTGGGAATACAGTAAGAGCTGCCTGTTAGGAAAATATCAGATAAGAATTCCATGTAATTTCCAGCCCCTGAACAAGTGAACAACATAAGATAAGTGTTTCCTCAGGCTTATATTTGATTTCTGTGGAAATCCGTATGTGCTTATAGGCCACCCACATCACACCAGTGCATACCTGTTGTTAAGCTGATATTTTGTCTGAAAGCAAAGGGATAAATCCTTCATTTCACACGCGGGGCGTGAGGTGGATATTACAAGAAGCCTGTCTGCAGCTGGCTGTTGTGCACCACACCCGGCTGGACAGCCGGACCAGCACAACCTACTGGTGATGCTCTGAGACCCTCCAGCTCCTCCCTGCTGCCTGCCACGTCCTCCTCCATGCTGTCAGCTGTCACCTTACCTGAGAAGCACCCAGAGGGATGGAAGCAGCGCTGCTGCCGTTTCAAGGGGAAGGAGAGACCTTCTGGAAGGACGTGAGAGTCACCGCGCTCCTTATCCGCTGCCTCTCCCCAGCCCGCATGCACCATTTACGTACTCGGCCTTAAACACGTGCCGTCTCCACAGGCAACACCTAACATGGTGCAGAAAGAGCGGCTGCTTCTAAGATTAGGCTGAGCAAAGCTTGCTCTTAGCCCTGGGCCGAGCTACACCTATAGCATCTTGGCTACCCGCAGCAGGCTACAGCAGGGCTCTGGGCACACCGGGGCAGGCCTGCGGCTGGGTTCGGGGCCGGCTAGGCAGGCTGGCTTGCGTTGGCTTTTTTCAAGCCTCTGTCCTCCTGGAGCGGTTTCGTTATATCTGTACTGTGGACCTTGGAGCAGAGTCTCCCTGGTTTCCTCCCCAGGGAAACCAGCTGCTTTGCTCCGGGCTGGAACCTAGGGACAGGCTGACAGGGACGACGCAGAGAGGACAAGGGTGGCTGAAGCGAAGCTGGGACCGAATGAATTTGACAGGACCTGGGGTGATGTACGTGTGTGCTAATCCCAGCTCTCCAACGGACTGCCTAATTAACCTGGTTTCCTGTGCTTTGCTGATGCGGCTGTATTGGTTTTGGGAAGCTTAAGCTTAAGCTCTATCGTCGAGTTTTATTTTGCAATATGACAATGCTTTGCGGTGCGCAGAAACTGGATACGTTCCAGGCACGCTGCTTTAGCATGCGCCCTGGGCAGCTGCAGCCTCCTCTTCCCTCGCTTGAGGAGGGGACCCAGCGTTTTTCAAAAGACCTCTTTTCAGTCTTTTCAACGTGTTCAGATGCTTTCACATTTTGAGTTTTAGTGTATCAGAAAACTAAATTTTCTTCCTCGCTATTCTTATTTTTGATTTTATATATTATTACGTATAATTATTTATTAAATAAATTACCACGCATTTAGTAAATTATGTTTAATTGGTTTAATTTTAAACCTTTTGTCCTAAAAAAATTTCCATGTGCTGACAGAGTGGAGCGGGGAGGAAAAGTAAAGACTCCTTCATCTTAGCATGTCTGTTAACCTATAGTTTTAATACAGCATCCTAGTTTTGAAGACCAAGTAACATATAAAAAAAAATGACAGCTTCATTATTGCCCACTACTCATCTTTGGGGAGAAACATGCATTCGTTCATTCAGGGCCCTGCTGTTAGCTAAAACATAACATAATATTCTGCAGAGCGAAGGGCAAACTGAGGCAGGGTGTATTTTTTTAGGGAGATCTTGGAAGGGATATGGAAACATATGTCCTGCCTTCACATCTTACCTGAAGAGACCAATCCATACAGGTGACGACACGATGCTTTGACCAGTGCTCATCATAAAACTGACGGTTAAAAGAAAGGTTGGCTCCTGCTTGAACATCTCTGTGTGAATTCAAAGAAAGTGACACTTTTTGAAGTACCAGCATTCACACGCTGTGAAAAGCAATGAAAAAGTTTCTGACTATTACTTCTCAAATCTCTGCCCAGCCTGGGGAATTCTGCCACCTTGATTTAGTTGCTCTCCCTGACTGTCTTGCTGATAACAAATCTGCACCAAGGAACAAATTTTACATCTGTTTCACAAAACCACATTTCTTAATCTCCCACTGCCTGCCTGACTCTTCTGGGTCGGCCTGGGCCACCTCCGCCAACTCTGTCTCTCAGGACCGAACCTGGCTCTGGTATTCACCTCCTCCCTTTCTGAATCTTCACCTCCAAGCTGTAACCAAATCTCTCTTGTTTTTGACTCCTGAAATCGTAAAGTTACAGCACCTCCTCCCAGCGACGGAGGGGGCAGGTGCTTGCTGGCACCATTAGGATGGGCTGAAGTTCAGAGCTGGTCCGACGCTGCCACACCGGCGCATTTAGCCGGTCACAGGGGCGATGCTCTAGAGTAACCGCCAGTAAGTAACTTCGGTGCAACACAGCTACCGATTTGCCACGAGGCTTCAGTGGATACGCAGCTGCTGAAATGTAAATACTTCCTCTCATACTAACAAGTGTTGCTGCTTCTACTCCCGTATCAGCTGCTGAGTACAGAACCTGTCACCTCTCGCCTTACGCGTTTAGATTGCAAACACTTTGGGAGACCATCGTTTTCATCCACACAATGAGTAGCACAGCGGGACCCATTACCGACCGGAGGCGGTAGTAGAATATAAACAACAGCAATTCGAGCTTGTAAAAATATCATGATACAAGCACACTGGAATGTACACATGCACGTCTACATATAGATGCGTACACGCACCTTTATCTATTTCAGTTATTAATGTTTTCTCTTCAGAATTCGAAATCTCATCCCAAAAAGAAGAAACAAGAAATCAAACCACCTGCATAATACATCAACCAAAAAAACCCCAGCGCAATAAAACGTGAAGCTATTTTACAAAATAATTTAGGCTAACAAAGTGACCCAGGCCTTCACAGAGAGGTTTTAAACTTCTCTTAACTATAAATTTGTTTTGTTTTGTTTAATTTTACAATTAAGGCTGCCTGTCATTGGAATTCTTTTTATAAAGGTTATTTTACAAAAACAAACAAATGCCAAACTGACCCATCTTTCTCTTCTACATCCCTGCCACTGTAGTCGAAGAAGATGTCTGAATCTTCAGCCAAAGCTCGCTCAATTACACGTATTGTCCGGTCAAAAAATATCAGGAATTCCTCTGAATGGAGAACTTGCTGTTTTTCTTCTTCTGTCAGTTCTCTAGGAGGAGCTTGGAAAATGAAAAGATGTAGTTAAAAGTATGACATTTCACCCCTTTCCCAATGAATCAACATCTTCAGTGAGTTTCTCTTGACATGAAAGTTTGCCGTAGCAATGTCAGGACAAAAATCAAAGCTTTGCTCTTAAAATCATGACTAAGAATTTTTTAGTATATGTAAACATACTCCTGTATATTCCCAGAATGTAGCATTTACATAGAAGAGATCCTATATCTTATATATTTATTATTCTGAAATGGAAAATACTTAAACCCCCCAGATTAAATAAACTCAGTGTTCCTATTTCAGGAAATGGCTGTGACTGACATTTAGGCAATACCTAACTTGAAAAAGCAGAACACTTATGTAACAGGGGACCTGTCAGAGGAGCCAAAGATAAAATAATCTTCTTAACTTATACTACAGTTCTTTGTGTTAAAAAGGCTCACATAATCTCTCCCTTCACTTCTTCCCATTTCTCCTCAGTGTCACTGATAAATTCTCGCTCTGCTTTAGAGCTGTTGTGAAGCAATGAAGAAAATAACCAAAGGTATTCTCTGAGGCAGCAAAATCGAAAGCAACCGACCAAACACCAGTTGCTTTAAGGCAGTTTTATTCCTTGCAGAGGAATCCCAAGAGCCAGAGCAACAAATGCCACTGAGCCGTGGCCAAAGCTGCCCTGGGAGGGGGCAGGAGCCCTCTCGGGCACCGCTCAGGATAGCCTGGCCCCCCCCGAGGTGAAGTTGTTTCTTTACACGTATGCAGAGGCGCTAAACCTTCACTTCCAAGTAAGTATTCCCAGTATGGCCCTCCGTTTGAAAAATACTATCTTTGCAGGATGCACCAATGCTACGTCTCCATCAGTTTAATGACCTGTTGCTAAATTCCAACTCAGACGTGAGCATCAGAGGGAAAGGAAATTGGGATGCTGTTATCGTTACTGTGTAAAATTCTGCTCTCAATTACACTAGCAGGGTCATATTGATATTGTGGCAGTGTTGTATATCAGTTGTGCGTTTGCCCACCTGTGCTTTTAAACCATCATTTTAGTTATATTTCAAAATTACTTATATTTCAAAAAATGTCGTTAGTATCTTCACAGTTAGACCAAACCAACTTTGCAACTAGCTTAAATTCCCAGCATGAAAAGCTCTGTTGGCATCACAGGAATTATGCTAACAGAGAATTTTGTTCCAAATTTATAATTAGGTACACAAACAACATAGCATAAACAGATTTATTGCAAGATTACAGAGACATGTACTTATTGTTTAACTGTCAATCAAAGGTCTCCTGCATCGGCTTTACGCTACAGATTTGAGGCGTTTACTTGTGAAAATGACCTTGCAGTCTCCCCAGGCCATGTTGGGTTAAAACACCAGCAGCCAAAGAAAGATAATTCAGCACGGTGCCTCAGAGAACACCCAGTATACATCAAACTTTAACTCCCAGCCCTGTCGTACGTATCTTCATATTCAATTAAATGACGAGTGTCACAGATTAAAGTTGCAGGTCAAAACGGTTTTCCAGCTGCTGCGCCGTGCCACGCAGCTGCTTTCAGCCACCAGGGAGATGGAGCCCTTGCTCGCCGTCCGATTTTCCCGTGGTTCACACTGGATTCGTGAGCTCCGGTGCCCGAGCACACGCCACCACCAGCCCCAGGGGCGAGGAGGGATTGAAAGGCGCCGCAGCAGGCGGGAGCAGCGACGCCGCCAGCGTTACCGCAGTACTCCGCTCCCCCAGTTTTCGCAGTACTTGCTTTCAGAGCACTCCCTGTGGTTGGGAGAGGCTGTTATCACCACCCCGAGGTTTGCCTCAACCGGTCAAAGCGTTAGCTCTGAAAGACAAAATCTCTGCACTACACCTGGGCTAAATATAGAAGGTAGGAAAAATGCAAAAAGGAGGAGCAATTTGGCCCTCAGGAGGCAAAGCAGCTAAGGAGTTAGAAACTTTAGCCTTTGACGATCTCCTATGGCCTTGGCCCTATCCTCCTACCACCAGGTTAGTGGTCCCTGTGGAGCGCCACGCATCCAGAGAATATTTACGTCCCCCCCGCACGGTCCCCCCTGAGTAGCAGAGCGACCAATTACCAAGGCAGGAGCACAATTTGCCTCTAAGTGCTTTAGACAGAAACAATGCATGTGAAAAAAAGAATGACTAGCAAAAAGTACAGGTTGACCTATTGCAGCATCCACCGCTGAATAGTAATTGGCACTAAGGGAACTCATCTGGCAAGGAAGCCTGTAATGAGGCAATATCCCACTGTCACCACTAAAGCATCGCTTTCCGAGAATCAAAGACAACAAGCATGACAATGCAGCAAAACGGAATAAAAGGGGAGAAAATAACTGCAAAGGCAACTGGAAAACTCATTTTAAACTGCTCCAAATGGTAAAAATTATTTGCTAAATCAAATCCTCTCTACAGCTTGGAAATATAAATTTATTACTCGGCCATTTGCCGACTATAACTGGCAAAGAAAATACAACCAAAAATCAATAGAAAGGGAAAAGGCAAAAAAATAAACAGCTTGGGAGCTGTGGAGTGTTCACAGGCAACGGAGACACACAGGACTGCAGTTCTACCTCAGCAAAGTCTCCCTTGCAGTTCGCACTGATCTGTGGGAGGCCAGCAGTCTATTAAACCCGCTTTGGCATCAGAAACACCTTGGCTAAAGTTTGTAGGGCATAAATCAGCTTACCTCATTCATCTGACTGACACACCAGATGCCCCCTGGCGATATTAAGCTTCATATTTTAACCTTATTTTCTTCTTTCATTCGGCTGCCTCTGAAGTTTTATTTGAGGCAATCTCTTCTTACAAGAATGTTAACATCATTACTTTTTCCAGTGTAAAACACTGCTGTAACTACTGCAAATACATGAAGTATAAGCAAAAAACCCCAAAACAGACAGGCTTGTTCTTTCAAATATGAAGAATTTCTAAACATTTATCTTTCAGAGCCGCTTCCATTTTCCCCTTGTTCCTTCTCCCTGTCTGTCCATTACCTTGAATAAAATAAAAAGAACCTGTGTAATTTCCCGCAATTTTTCTTCCTATCCGGGAACTTACAGTTACTTTGATCTCGGCTTTCAAGAGACACAGGTTCTTCTTCAAGGAAAACGCTGAGAAACATAAGTAGCTAACCAAAGTATTTTTTGTTTTATTTTGTCGCAGAGACCTATGTGATGTGACAATATCTTCAGAAACTCCTTGTAAGAATACAGCATTTGCCTTCAAGTATCTCGCCTCCCTGGCGTAAAAACCAAACAAACCACATCTAACCTTCCGCGCCTAACAAAGCCTAGTGCAGCGCTTAGCTTACCCGTGCGAAACGTTACGTGCTTACTGCCTGCAGTGCAATGAAAGCTCCTGCAAAGGAAGACCCGTACTTTGATCTTGTTTCTTATGCCGCAGCTTCGTAACGAACTGTCGTGCCGGTGCTCCGCTTCCCACCCGGAGGAGCTGAAGCCGTCTGCGGCCCCGCACAGCCCGCGGCGGGAGGACCCGTGGTGCAGCCGCCAAGTTCAGCCTGGCAGGGCCGCCGGGCATCCTGTCTACCCACGGACCCACTGAAACGCCGATGGGATCGCGTGCCCACAAGCAGAGCGCTGTCTGGGTGGCTCTGGGGTTATGAGGTCAACAACATGTACCAAAGAAGCCCCGTACTCATGTTAATGTATAATACTGTACAAAATAAACTGGAATTTACGTTTAAAATTAAAACACCGTGCAGTTATATATGCACAGAGGACACCACAGGGGAAGAAAACGCGAGGTACATCTGTAATGAGAGACACTGCATACTTGTGCATGAGCAAAAAGGACTAAAATGCGTAACAAAAATTTAACGTGACCTGAAAACAACAGATTTATTCAACACTTAGTTCTGAAAAATAAGAGCATTTTTTAATTTCTCATGTGATTTAACATGATCCTCAGAAGTACCATACTTCACATCAGTCCTTTGTC
Organism: Phaethon lepturus; assembly: GCF_000687285.1. NCBI lineage: Eukaryota > Metazoa > Chordata > Aves > Phaethontiformes > Phaethontidae > Phaethon > Phaethon lepturus. Next base: position 56,962 of record NW_010513755.1, read on the forward strand.
CACAAATTTCCTTGGACAAAACAGAAAAAAAAAAAAGATATGAAAACATTTCCTTGGATCTTTAGGAACTAAGGTAAAAACTGCTGCAGACTTGTTCTTACCTGGCAGAAGCAGGTTTGTAGTAAATATAATATAAATAGTTGTGATAACAGTGCAGGATCAAATTCACAAATATTTAAGTATAAGGATTTCAGTCTTCTCCCAAGGGAGCCAAAAAGATATTAAAAAAAAAACCCAACAGAAAAAAGACCCGCACTTCAATAAGTATAATAGAATATAAAAAATATTCTCCTGAAACCTAACCAATTTTAAAAACCTGACAAAAGAAATGAAGTCCGTTGAAGGCAAAAAAGAAAAAAAGAACGGAAAGAGTAAGCGAATGAAAGAAAGGGCGCACTAATAAAAGCAGTAAAGCAGGAAGCAGCCTTGTTATGAGCCCAGAGATATAACGAGAGACAGGAGGAGATCAGAAAAACCCTTTTAAGAGCTGTATTATTTCTTTCAGCGTGTCTTTAAACCCGTGTAAACTTCAGATGTGCTGACGACCAAGGGTGGTAGAAATGTGCAGCGTGAGAACCGCGAGGTGCTAAGGGGCTCTCAGCAGCTCTTAGTCCTTGTCAGCCGATAACCTGTGATCGTCTCGGTTTATTTGTGCTTCTCACTTTCATGTCAGGCTTGATACGTGCCGTATCCTGGTTTGATTTGGGCCGTATCCTGGTTGTGTTGGGTTTAAAATGCGAGTCCCTGCACGGCACAACTGCTGAGAACGTGTAAGGGGAGATGTCAAGGGGCATGTAGGGATTTTTCAGTTCTGGAGTAGCAGGGTCCAGAGCCCTAAATCCCAAACTGTGCCAGGCAGAGCTGTTGCCGTCGATCGTGCTGCGCCAGG
>NW_010513756.1:0-2660 GCF_000687285.1 Phaethon lepturus
CTTTTTGTTTGTTTGTGTGCTTGTTGTAGAATTTTATATAAGGGGATCACACTGGCTTCACAGGCCAAATCAACATCCCTGCTGAAACTTCTTCCATGGTATTGATACACACTAAATGAACTGACATACTTTTTCATCTCAGAATCAGTGTTTTATTAATTCTGCAAATTATTTTGCTCTCTGGAAAGTCCCACATGACCATATAGTAGCTTTCAGCATAGATCTGCTGACAGATGCAATATGTGGCTCTTTAAAAATGAAAAGAAGAAAAGGAGGGAGCTGGAGAAGGTTTACCAGACGAGGATCTCTGGAGATTCAAGATACAAAAAAAAAGAAGGAGGAATAAGCAATGGCAACGCAACAATACTTCTTGCTAATTCCTTGTCCTGCCTTGTTGCTCAAAGGCATTTTGTATAAAATTGTTATGTTTTAGAAATGAAAGTAAGTAATATTTATTTATCAGTCCCTGAAACATAGGTCATTTGAGGGAAGAAAAACCTAGAATATTCATGTAATACTGTGAATTCTTTCATTCTTTCTTTGCCATGCATTAAGGTTGATGTTTACTTAGTTTCAGTCATTAAATGTTAGTGATCTAGATGAAGCTGGTTGTCTGAGGTTGCTCAACAGTCAGTGGAAAGAGAAAGGAATGGGGAGAGTACCTCCAGAGCATAGTGCATATTTCCTCTTTTAAGTACTTATGTGAGAAGTCTAGTAGTTTCTTCCTTTCTGTAAAGAATTATCACAGGATATGTAAGAATAATAGCTAAGCTTCCACATCTATCACATATCCTTAACGTCCCTTAAATGTTTTGTATTCTGTTTTGAGATACCCAAAGCACATTGACATACTGGCTTTCCAGTAGTAAATCCAGCAAAGGGACAGGAGCACATGACTTAAGAGGGCAGATGGAGAAAGTTGATTTTGTTCAGCCTTAAAACAAAAGTTAATGGGTGACTTTATTGATGCTGACAGCTGTCTAATGTGAAGGTATAGAGGAGACAGAGTGTATCCCTTCCTGGAAATGCACACAGTAGGATAAGAAACAGTAGAAACAAGTTGGAATAAGGGACATTCCAATCCTGTAATAGGGAAAAAAAAACCACAATGAGAGTGACCAAGTATTAGAATATTTGTATATTCCAGAGAGGTGAATTGTACATCAACAGAGAAATTTAAAGCTCAACTGGGCAAGACCTAGAGCGACCTGATTTAAGACGGCCCAGTTTTTAGCAGGAGTAGAAACAGATGACCTCCAGATACCTCTTCTAACCGAATTTCTTTTATAACTTATTGCATTTCTTCTTCGGTATGATTAGATAAAGTTTTTTGCCCTCCCCTCCCTTCCCCTTCCCTCCATTTTTTACATATTTTTTCTGTGTAGGTGAATGTCTAAACTAGCACTTTAAAGCTGATATTCTCCAGTGTTATATGAAAATAGTTAAAAAGAGATGAAGACATGCATAAGCATAAAAGATACTACATGGTGTTTGGACAAAATTAGGTTCAAATCTGTATGAATTTTTCTTGTAATATCTTATTTTAAGATTATTTATAGTATGGTATTTCCAACTAATTACCTAATCAAATATGTTTTAGTATTATTCACAGCTTCATTTCCTGTATTTTTTCTGATCCTCCTGCCTTCTTCTAAAATTAAACAAATTGTTTTACTAAAGACAAAGATGTAATGCTACAACTAAGATCTAGAAATAAGTATTTCAAAAACATTGTTGAAGACAAAATTATAAAATCTATCAAACCCCAAATGCCATGGGAACATAACACAGGAGATAAGAAAAAAGAGAGGTTCAACCTTCAAATTTGATTCCCTTATTAATCCAGAAATACATGACAGGTTGAAAATTTTTCAATGAAAACAGAACAAGATCCCTGGACCAATTGCTAATGGAAGCTGTCTGCACGTCCTTTCACTCCCTCAGGTGTTACATGTGTTGCCAAGAGCTTGAAAGAGTGCCTAGGTCAGCCCTATCACTGATGCAACCTCCTTTTCCTGTGCTCAGAGTCCACACCCCAAGTAGGTCTGTGGATAAAATGCAACAGTTCTCTAGGGAAACAGTGAAGAGAGAAATGCTTCATTTTGCCAGGCTGTGAGGTGAAAAACCTGAGACTCTTCCCGGCCCTGCAGCTGTCACGGGGCTGTTGCCTTGGAAATAGTGTTCATTCTGCTGTTTTCTACTCCCCAACAAATATCTGCTTTCCTTTCACAGCTCTAGTTCAAAAGATTAGTCATTTTAATCTGCTCATCCCTGAGGAACAACTGAGATTGTTCTGGGTCAATTCTATTCCATAATAAAATCAAGAGAGTCACACCATTTCAGAACTATTATTACAGAATCACAGAATCATTAAGGTTGGAAAAGACCTTCAAGATCATCAAGTCCACCTGGTAACCCAACACCAACATGCCTCCTAAACCATGTCCTGAAACACCACATCCACATATTTTTTGAACACTTCCAGTGATGGTGACTCCACCACGTCCCTGGGCAGCCTGTTCCAATGCCTGACCACTCTGTCGGTGAAGAAATTTTTCCTAATATCTAATCTAAACCTCCCCTGGCGCAACTTGAGGCCATTTCCTCTCTTTCTATCGCTCTTTACTTTGGAGAAGAGACTAACACCCATGTCGCCACAA
>NW_010513757.1:0-6081 GCF_000687285.1 Phaethon lepturus
TCCCTTCCAACCCAAACTATTCTAAGATTTTATGATTTCCTCTGATAATTAACCTTAAGATTCCCAGAATTGATTTGTTGATGCAGCAGTGCTATTTACACAACACCAAACACCCTTCATCTTACAGAAACTACACATGCAAAGTTTGCCTGGCACATTTCTCAAACACTTACCAAGGTAAATGTCATACCCATGACTATTGGCACGAATATGAAGTTAAAGGTGGTGATCTGCAGTAGACAGCAATCCTGATCTGGATTTGTATGGACTTCTTCATACTGAATCGGTGGCTGAAGACCTTTGCAGCACTTGCTCTTAAATCTGGGAGACTTGAAAGAAAGAGAGACCTATTTAGCTAAGTTGGAACCTATGATGAGATCTTGGCTGCTTCTCACTGGTGCTGACTAGCAGGTTCTCACCGCATTCCCACGCGTTTGGGCAGAGCATTACACAAACAAAAAGCCATCACTCAGGATAGGCAATTTGCAGGACCATTTCTTTAGAGGGGAAAGTTGCAGAATTCCCAAGGTTGCCTGAAACTACTTGCTTCTCCTGAGACCCATTACTGGAGGTTTTCACTGGCAGTGTTGGCTTTCTTCAATTCTCTGGGAAATCTTTCCAACGGTAAAACAAGAAGTTTCAGATTTTGGTCTACGTTTTGACCACTAAAGTCAAAGAGTCTGTTTCTTGGGAGTAATCAGTAGATTATTTGGGGTAACAAATAATCCACATCTTACAGTGGAGAAAGGACACCAAATGAGGAAATAAAAATGTAGGATTCTAAATGTCTTTATAATACAGACTGAAAGCTGAGTGTAGTTTCAGAATGTGCTTCAGTTCATCACGGGAGTCAGAGTTTCCATTTATTGTCTGAACGCATAAAAAGTTTCCACTTCCCTTTCTACCAACCAGAAAAATCATTACTGCTCCCAAAAAAAAAGTCATGGCCATTCTGGTTCTTCTTTCATACCTGCTTTTTGAATTTGAAATTGAATTCCCACATTGCTTCTTGTCTGTTCCCTTCAATCTTTTTGCACCAGAAAAGCAGACACTGAGGTGGGGAAAAAAAAAAAAACAAAACAAAACAAAAAACACAAACACAAAATTATGAAACCCTTAGAGGCACCAATTTAAATAAGTTTTAGCAGAGCATAAAGGCTTCCAATTACAAACACAATTACGTAGGAGCAGTTAGGAGACATTTATTCAAATTAATTACATTCAAAGAACACACTCAGCAGTTTAGGTCTCCCAGTTTCAAGTTGGCCAACTCATCATGCAACTGGATGACACAACACATAGCCACTGACATAAAAAACATTGTGCAGTTTGTCCCTTTCACAGGGCAGAGATGAGCGGTACAGATTCACCCACCCACCAAGAACTCCCATTAAACTGGACTTCAAACAAGACTAAAGCAAGGAACAACTGAAAACAGAATAAGGATCAAGAAGGAGAGAATCCAGAGGGAAATGCAAAGAACAATATGTGAGCTATAAGGTGACAGATGAGGAAGTTCCTAAGCCACTGTGGTGTCAAAAGAAGGTCATGACATCACTAGGCACTGACTGTCATACTTCAGAGTATAAAAACACTGCCAGGATAGCACAGTCTGATCAACTAACTGTCCCTTTTTAAAAGAAAATGAGAAAAAGGCCTCCAACAGCATCACAGGTAACCATCACTGCCCTCTCATGCAGACAAACACCAGGAGTCCTCCAATTTAATCCAGTTATCACTCTGTGGTCCACAGGATCCATATCAGCAGAAGTTCTAGAGCAGGAGTCTCAGCAGAACTCCTGTATTAAACTGAGTAGGAGGGAAACTCCCTGCTTACCAGTGAATAGAAGCAACTACCATTCAACAGCTGAGAAAAGAATCTGGCAAGTCAGTCCTGCCATCACTGAAAGTGTTTCCACAGCACAGATGCCAGCCCACCACAGCTGGTCTTATCATTTAATAGTGTCAGCAGTAAAAGGAAGAATAACGTGGGTACAGACAGCTCCCCATGACCCATACACAGTCTCTCCCATGCCAAGAGAAGGTCAGACTGGGTTGCAGGGCGAAGCACACATTTGATTTCATTCCAGGATAGCATGACCCCAAATGAAACAAAGCCAGAGCCAACCTCCACCACAGGGGCTCCGTCATTAGAAACTACAGGTGATAAGAGAACCTTTACTTCAACTCTTGAGTAATGTCCATAAACAAGAGTCCTTAAAGGACCTTTATCTTGACAATCTTCATGAGGTGAACAACAAGCTATGTAGAGTCAAGCTCAGAAACACCCATCAAGTAACCTCCACCTGAGAGGTGGTCCTCAATTTTTTCAGAAAAAAAAAGTTCTCCAGATCTTTTTTAACTCAGGTGAGCAGCAGATGCTGCCGAGCTTAACTCCGCCACTGGTGGCATTTGTAATTCACCTGCAGAGACAACCTGGTCTAGCAACTTGTTTGGTCATGGCAAGTAGTGAATCACAAAACGGTCAGTACCTCCTAAGGGGCAGAGGATGTCATCCACGGGTCAGCCGTCCTGCCCTTCAGACGCGCCGTATGGCCTGCCGCTCCACCAAAAATAATGGGGGTGTCTTTAAAGGGCAAACACTTCTGCTGACACCATAACGGCTCCAGTGTCCCACACAAGCTAGGCTAGGGGAAGAAAAAAAGAAAATAAAGAGGAAAATCTAGATTTGATAACACCCGGGTCTGGGGGTCTCCTCTTGCCACATGCAGTTTATGTAGGCATTTTCCATTAGTTTCAATGACCCGTAAGGGTATAACCAAAGCCCATGAAAGCAAGAACATGGGGAGGCAATGTCAGATCCTCCTCCGTACCCACTGTGCCGAGGCATTTCTGTGCACAGTGATACAGGTGGAGCTCAGAGTCTTGCAATGCAGTAGTACAGCAAGACCAGACTCAGGGTAGTTCTATTACGCTCCAAGGGTTAGGTCAAACCTCTACTGTTCTAACAAAGCCTCGTCAACGTTTAATTTCCTTTTTTAAAAGCTGAATAATAAATTATAATAAACTCATTTAAGAATCTTCCTCAAACCGTTAGTACAGTAGAAGCACTAGCAGTGGGCACCAAAGCCGTTATGATGTCAGCGTGAATGCTTCCAAAATGCCAACCTTGCCAGCATCATCTGAGAGTTTCTATCTCTTACAGCCATACTACCAGATCTGAGCAGTGGTAGGAAGTTAGACTCAGAAGGACTAAGGTTAAGACGGAATTTCCTAGCAATATTTTGCTTTTTCTTTTTTAAGAAAGATGATACCCAAACTGAGGACTCAGAAAGAGAATGAAGAGCTCTGGATGCAGAGATAAGACTACACACAGAACTGCGTGCTTTTCTCCTGCTCTGCAGCACCACCTGCTTGTGTTACTGCTGGATGTTCCCGAAGCGGTGTGACTTTTTTTTCCAGTATCCACCCAGAGAGAGGAAGGAAGAAAAGAGGGATGTCACATACAGATAGATGAGGTTGCTCTTTTTTGCATGGAAAAGAAAGTACAACTCTTGAACCAAAACCACTTCAGTTTGGCTCCAAAAACCTCATTCAACAGGTTTTTGACTTTGGATTTGGAGTGTGGAGAATTCAAATCATTGCTTAAGCTGCTCACAGAGTATCAGCCAGTTGCAAGTTAAAACCAAACAAGAGACACAGAGGCATTTCAGAGTTAATGGTCAACAGTGGTTAAAGAGGAATGGATATGCAAGTGTTCCAAGCTGGGATAGCAAAGGGAATTGCCTGCCCACACCAGAGACAAACCCTTTACAGCCCAACACAACGGCAGCCCCAGCCCAAAGCAGATACTCGCTCTGCACGTTTGCCATGCTCACAACCTCACTACCCTCCCTTGCCCAGACACCAAAGACGACGGATGACCTACAGGAACGTAGTATGAAATGACTCTTTCAGAGGCTATCAGTGTCACTTCCGATCTCTCCAGATGCCTGCTATGGAGAAAAGATGTATTCTGGCAGACAGTGTCAGAATAAAGCAGAAGGTATAAGCTGATTCTACTGCCACCTCCTTTCAGCAAGAAGTTTGCCACAGAGGAGGGGAGAGCTGCAAATATCCCTAGCAGTTCTGACATTCAGTGAAGCAAGTGCTTTTTGCTGGTTACAAAGATGCTGTAGTAGGACTTATGCAGGAGTTACGCAGAAGAGTAACTAGAATTCTCTGCAGCAGCAACTATGTAAGATTCAAGTAACCAGCATACTTTAAAACAAAATCACTCTTCAGAGTTAGTAATCATCCTACAGCCAAGCTTCACTGGCGACCACCTAAACACCATCTATTTTTCGTCTAGAAAGAGAACAGAAGAACGGAAAGAGCAACATCTCAGACATATCCAACTTCCTTAGCAATTCCACTTACTCTGGAATTTTTTAAAGTGCTGGGAGTACTGTCTGGAATAGCTGGATTCCTGGAGACTCGAGACGCAAAAGGCTCGTACATGTGGTACAGCGACCGGATGACACACGCACGGAGACAGTGCAGCTTCTCCATGGACTCTGGCCGCAAGCGAAGAGGCAGGTACGCATCCAGACTGTAATGCCTGAAAAGCCAACCACAAACCCAACACGTGCTGAAAGGTCAGAATGACAGACATGGAGAAGAGAGCTATGAAGAGATCAATGTTAAAAGAGAAAATTGAACATCTGATTGATCAGAGGACCTCTTGTCAACCCCGAGTGCTTCAAGGGTGCTGTACTGCTCTACATGAAATCACACAACAGTCTCAAAGACTCTACCTGCATCAAACACGTTTCCAGCATACACAGAAGCATATCATGCTACAATTCCCTAATAACTCCTTGCAAACTGTTTGCTCAGAGAGATTAGATGTTTTAGCTGCAGGATGCACAATGGCCTGCAGATTCCTGCAGGTTCTCAAGGACTCACTTTAGCTGAGCTTGACTGCATGCTTGCAGACAACTGCCTGAGCAGTCTGACTGCCTGTGCTCGAGGCTCATTCTTTGACGAGATGCCAAATGAGCCTTTGCTGGGAACTTCCCACTAAAAAACAGGAGTGAGGATGGTTACAGCTGCTGCTATTTGCTCTGTACTCCTGCTGATTGCACCTCCTGGGCAACAGATATAGAAATATAAACAAATATTCTGTCCTGAAGGAAAGTCCAAGTGACATGCACCAGGACACAAGGATTTGGTTGAAGTTTTGACCACCTCTTTGCTCTTCTTTTCTTACTTTATTTATAACTTACTACTGCCACCGAGACAGCTCCAAAATGCCTTAGTTTCTCTCAGGCCACCCTAATTACAGGACGGTGCCCATGATCAAAGCTTGAGGCAGGGCAAGTTTTCTATCAGTGACGTTTGCCTGTCCTTTAGTAAGGTAATGGCACCGAGTGCTTTACACACAAAGCACACTGTTACAAAAAAAAAAAAAAAAGTGTGTAGGCCATGGCAAGCAGAAAAACACATGATGCTTTGAGATTTTATACAGAGCAAAGGAATATGCCGCACAGATCCATTTCCAGATACAAAGCAGATGCAATATACCACAACCCCTTGCCAAATGAGGCCTGCATCACCACATCAATGTGCAAACATTAGAGGACCCTAGCCTATAGGGAATTATTCCCTTATTTACAGCTCTGCAGAGACCTAGTCATTGCTGAAGCCTCCTACAAAGAGTTTAAAAATTTTGTAGAGTCTCACCTTCTGTAGAGTCTGGTCCAAAAGGCAGCAGTGCAAGTAACAGTCCAGGCTTTCTTGCAAATCAAAGAAAACCGGACAATGTCTTCAGGGCGAATGTAGGAAGCCAACAACAGCCAGATATCAATGGGATATTCTTCTCCGCCACCCCCATCAGGATTTTCTAAATGCAATGAAGGTATGTTAGTGTATTATCAAGTCACATCTAGAGGTGTGTGCTTTACTGCCAATAGCCCAGGGTAAGCAGCTGAAATATGTATATACACAGAGTCAGCCAAACAAGCCCAAGTTAGCACAACTTCATTATCACTGCTACCAGTTTTCATCAGCAAGCACTTGCCCATCTGCACAAGCATTACACTTTCCCTTTGCTGGATATATGCCATCATTTATTCCTGC
>NW_010513757.1:6124-11738 GCF_000687285.1 Phaethon lepturus
CACTGTTTGCACAAGTATGCAAAGTGGCAGATTCAAAGAATAATTCAGGCTGAAAGGGTTCTCTGGAGGTCTCTAGTCCAAACATCCCAGGTCAAAGCAGGCTGAATTAGATCATTTTGTTCAGGATTCTGTCCAATCTGGACCCAGTTTCCATGCTTGACCCTTTCACAGCTGAAAAATAACACTGAAGTGGAGAAATAAAAATTGGATGGCAAATACAGAGGCAACTTTATGTAAAGGAGGGCCAAGTTTGTGCCTTTGTATCAAAACTGCATTAATAGGTCATTAAAAAATGCTTTACACTAGAAGTCCACAGACATTAAGACATTGACAAGTTTGTAAATTCTTTGTTCAAACGGTCACATTATTTTTGTAGGATCTCTGCTAGGAAGGGCAAACAATTCTCTTCTGCAACTGGCTAATCAGCTGCTTTTCTTAAATCTGTAATTTCATTAAAGCTTCTCAAGTGGGAAATTTTTAATGAAATTCAGATGAACAGAATGGCCTATTCTTCCTCTCAGAGGTGTCAAAACTGCTCAACCAGAACTCAAGGTTCAGAAACTCCTTTCACTCCTGCAATGTTTTTAAATTAACACCACACATTTTTTCCACAGATATTGTCCAACTTTAGGAGAAAAAAATACTTTTAAAGAACATAAACAGCTAAACAATACCAAGCATTAGGAACATTAAGACAAGAGAAAGAACACATACAACTTGTACACAGTGCTAACAGAAAAACCTGCTATGAAGTTTGTGAACAGGTGGCATAAAGGAGGTGTTTAAGAACTTGAGGGTGCCAGATCTAATCCTGAGACAGCAGGTTAAAAACAAAGGGCAGTACTTTATCTTCATGTGATAATTGCTATGTTCATTGCCAAGGAAAGCTCTGGATGCGATCACTTCCCTACATCACAACCGATTAACGGCAGGCACACCCATAACAGGCCGTAACATCCACTTTGCTGTTCCAGCTCTGACTCAAGAAGCTATCAAACTACACAACTGCTGAACTGCAGCCAGAAGCATCATTGGTCTATTACCATTTTTCATTCCCTAAACATGTAGCAGAAATAAGTAAGACAAGGTTGCGGTAGAAAAGAATATTGTCTTTCCAGACTCGTAACTCCCGTAACTTGCCACTCAGATATTTTTTATCTTCCCAGGATTCTGAAGGGTGTCTTAATAAAAGACATTGAACTCCTATCCCAGAGGAGGGCTGTGCATGGTGGATGTTGATATGTTACATAAATTAGTATCAGCATTAATAAAGTTAAGTTTTTCTTAAGCTCAAGAAACCAAGTTAAAATTTGTTTCTCAATCTGAAAGCTCCCTGTTACTAGAAACTCTTCGAGGATTCCACAGTTCAAAACAGTTTGTTGCTTACACTGCAAACTGCTTTCTATAGAGTCGCATAAAACATAAATGCTGAAGGATACATCTCCCTGGAATTATCTTACTATGATGCCACCAGGGCCAAATTCACTTGCTTTCTGGAAAAGCAGCCCTCTAAACTCGTTTGTAACAAACCACAGCCTTGGAAACATCCTGAAGACAGAGCCTGGATTTTGCCAACAAATGTGTTATGGACAGCAGCATTGTTTTTTCCCCAAAGCAAACCCTGCTTTCACCAACATGTGTTCAATGAAGTAATATGTCCAGTGGCAAAGTTTCACAACTCTTTTGAAGAGCAGCATTCATTTTCCAAGGCTGAAAGAAGTTTACTGAAAGCAACAAGCTCTCAGGCTTTGACTTCATGCCCAAGGTTCTACCTTTTGAAAAGACAACACCTCTGACCAAGTCCCAGCAGGTTTAAAAAGTGATTTAACCCTTGGCATTTCTTTGTGCACGTACAAGTTGCAGAATACTCCGAAAAGCCCCATGACTACCCTGTAAATAGCAATCATTAACGTCACACACGCAGAAGATGCAGAAGCAGCCCACACAGATTCCCCCAGAGAGGCTGGCAACCATACCTTTGTGCCTTTTGCTCTTCTTTTTTCTAGATGCAGTCCGTCCGTTGATGCTTTCCTTTGTATCCATTTCATCGCTGCTGTCACAAGACTCTCCTGATATGGAGAGAACCTCCTCAGCAACCAAACCACAGAGGGATTTTACTAGAACGACAAGCAACGACACAGTAAGTACATCAGCAGAGAGAAAAAGGTGATCCAACTTCAGGAGATACTTCAGTGGAACCACTGCCAGAGCCACTGCTGAGAAATGACACGCTAACTGCATTAAAGCTCTCTGGTGAGTGACATAAGCAAGTAAATCCTAGGCCCAAGGACTACCTCGTCAGAGAACAATTAGCACGGGCGAGTGAACTGGTAATTATTCAGCTTTTTGTTTTAAAGAATGAACAATGAGGACGATTACCAGCACATTATGCTGATGATCCCATTGGTTTAGCTAGCCCTGTTTACAATTCTGAATAAAACAACAGGCTCTTTTTCTACAGTGCTAACCAGTTCCCCTGCATACCAGAGCTTCCTTGCATGACCGCTGTTCAGTCTGCATAGAGCCAGCACTACTCTGTAATTGTTCTATGAACACAGAGAAGATACACTCCCTTCTCAGCAGGATAAAGAGATCCTGTGGCTGATGACACACAATCCACCAGCGATATAACTCAATGCCAAGCATACAGGAGCTCCACTTATCCTAGAATTCAGTGGAGGAAAAGACTCTGGCCTAATGAGGAAAACGGCAAGTCAAGTCAGTTGGGTTTTTTTGCTGCCTCTGGGGAGATGTTTAGACACATCCCTGTTAGGAAATATTATTTTTAAAACTTGATCTGTAAAATGAGGGCTCATTAGGGTAGAAAAATCCACATGTGCGGCAGTAAAGTCACTTCTGAAAAAGAAAGATGCGGTCCTATGTTACAGCTGGGTGAGGCACTGTCATAGCCCAGCATTGTTAAGAGCATTACAAACGCTTTGCAAATAGTCTGTAAAATTCATCCAAGAAAGCTGAATTTCAACCTAATGTGCTTGGATTAAGAAAAAGACTTCTACCAAGAGACACCTGACCATTCCAGAGGAGGCTTGCACTGCTCAAGCTTTTCTAACCTAGCACAAAATGAAGCCCAGGAAGGTTTTCTACATCCGTCAGTCACCAGTGCCACCAGAATGCATGACATGCTATTTGAATTAAAGGGACAGAGTGGCAAGGGGGGAAATAAAAAAAGATCAGCAACTGACCATAAATTCAATTTTATTGAATTCAAGCAAGATTTTCTCATTTCTAACTACTGAACAAGGTTTTAAAATGGTAATACAGCAGATGGAAAGACAGTCATAGGATAGACTATGACTGACTAGAGATACTTTCAGTGCTTTGCTAAGCCAGTTCTACCTCGCTTTGTGCAGTTTACTACATAAACTGTACGCATTCACAATAGTGGTATCCCTGACCGTGAAAGCGTACTGCCTTGTCTATGTGACCTTTTATAGGCAAAAAGAAAGAGAAACAGATGGCACCACGAATGGCAGTAAGTTATGACATCAAATACAGCCAAGCAAGAGAGGAAAACGAGACTCAGAGAGGGGTTTAGAAAAAGAAACCATCACACTCTGCAAAGGAATCTGCGTTGACTGAATCACACTGCATTGCAATCTTGCAGAGCCACCCTCTCTTCATCTCACAGCAGTAATCCCCACCTCATCCATGGGGGCTATGATGGGGAAGAAAAAAGCTGAGGAAAATTCCACCTAGCCTTTGCTCCCCTCACCGTGAAGCTCCCTGCTTGTTGGCAGTCACATGCCGTGTGATGTTGACTGGGAGCCAAGAGACAGCAGGTGAGCGAGGCCAAAGGCTGCCGTCTCCCCCCGGCTGCCTGTCCCCATGCATGGCGCGCCACACCAGATAAGGCTGTAGCATGCTGTCAGGACTGCACCAGATAAGGCTGTAGCCCAGCTCTGGGGCTGGGGAGGAGATACCGAGGATCCCCACATAAGGAGGGGAAAGCCCCAGTGACTCTGCACTGCAAAGACCTGAGAAAGGGGTGGGCAGGGAACTGCTGTGACCTGGAGTCATCCAGATAGCGAGGAGGTGAGCCAGAAACAGAGCGGGATTTTAGGAGAGAGGTTAAGCTGGACAAAGCAGGTGATGCTGGATCCAAGGACTTGGGGTGGGGCAGAGGAAAATAAAAGACAACAAAGTTTGCCAAGTATCATGCTGAAGTGCAGTACTTTGAGGCACTGCCTCAAAGAGAGAGAGTATAGAAGGGTGAACAGGAAAGGGAATGGGAAGAGGGAAGCCCTCAGCCTATTACAAAGGAGGCAACAAGAGAGATGTGCCCTGATCTTAAAAGCTTGAGAAGTAGCAGCTAAAAAGGATATTCACCAGCATCACTGTCCCATAGTTTCCCCAGGACAGGCATTCATAAAAAGAGCACATTTTCTTTAAATGCATAAAATTTCAGCAACATAACAAGAGTTTTCCTATATGAAGGGTTCAGTCGTCACCATCAATAACATTCAGTCCCAACATGTGTGACCAGCTACATTTAAGAGTCAAGGACTAAACATTTATCAAGCAAACAGGGTGCATTAGTTCAGAATGCTCCCAGCAGCTAAAAACCAAGGAGGAAGTAGGTAACAAAATATTGCAATGCCTTTCCAGGAAACTGCTTGTTTATTCAGTTCACCAAGGAAACAGCAATACCCTCAAAAGACCTCCTGGCAGCTTACAGCACAGAAGGGGAACACGTTTGCCAGAAGTATCATAACCTTATTCCCACTGCAAAGAATTTTACCTGTTAATAAATTTGTCTACAGTTTTCTATGAAGTAATACAATAATAAAGACTCCTATCATGTTATTTTCTGCTTCAAATAGGAGATAACACCCAATAGTTAATGGAAAAAGGCCTTTCATTCCAGGCACTAACAAAGACTCAGCAATTCTTACTGAGCTTCCAACAGGCTTTCTGCAAAACCACTTGTCTAAGATCCTAAACACCTGATTCTGCAAAAGAGCACAGACTCATTTTCAGGCACTAAATGAGACAGATTTTCTCAGGCCACAGAAGGGGATTTTCCCACATCATGCAGAAGCCAGGAAAACAGGGAGGCAGCCTGGGGAAGGCAGGCTCTCCAGCGTAGACTCACCTTCCTGCTAATTGGCCACAGCTTTTTTCACCCGTCCAGATTTCACGACAGCTGGGTCTGAGTTAGCATAATCTGCCACCGTCACTGCAGGAGAGTCGGGAGACAGTGCGTCAGCCAGATTATGGATTACAGGGGAGGGGACAGAAGGTCGAAGAGCCACGATCCCACAAGGGGACACTCCCCATAGGAATGGCGGCTTGACGAGGAAGTGCACAAGCAGGAAAGGGAGCTCCAGCAAAGGGGTGCAGGCCGGGAGCCCCCAGCAAGGCCTCGACCCCAGTCCATCAGTCCCCCAGGCCCTGGGGATCCACCCCCTGCCCAGGTCTCCCTCTCCCCCCTCCTCAGCCAACGCCAAACCCCGTACCCCTCACACACACAGCCTAACTCAGGCCTAGCTGACCCTCTGAGCCCAGGCTCCTCCTTCGCAGACCAAGACGGCTCATTCCCACACTCCCACATCAGGCCAGATCCCCCACCTGCAGCTGGAAGCACCCTTCGCCC
>NW_010513758.1:0-1984 GCF_000687285.1 Phaethon lepturus
CCCCATTCCCCATCTCCCTGCACCGCTCGGGGGGAGGAAGGCGAGAAATTGGGAGTGAAGTTGAGCCCAGGAAGAAGCGGGGGGTGTGTGTGTGTGTGTTAAGATTTAGTTTTTATTTTCTCATTATCCTACTCTGATTTGATTGATAATAAATTAATTTTCCCTAAGTTGAGTCTGTATTGCTGGTTATGGTCACTGGTGAGTGATCTCTCCCTGTCCTTGTCTCGGCCCATGAGCCTTTCATTGTATTTTCTCTCTGTCCAGCTGAGGAGGGGGGAGACAGAGTGGCTTTGGCGGGGGGCTGGTGTCCAGCCAGGGTTAGCCCACCACAGGTACCTCCTCATTCTTGATCCACAATGCTGCCTTGCAGCACAAAGGCTGAGATTTTAACATCTGGAGTTGCTCCTGGGAATCTCCTTTTTAGTCTGCCTGCTTGAAAGTTCTTGTATTCCCTGAAGGTTACAGCTCTGGCTTTCGCATATATTCCTTTGGCATTTAATCTTGTTAACGGCAACTTTAATGTTTCAACTGACATTCATCAGCATAATAATATTTATTCCATCATATCCTCTGTTGAAAGTCTGTCTGCCTCTCTATTCCAGGGTTCTCTATGATAGTCTCATCTGGCTTTTTGGTTTTGTTCCTCATTTTATATTCTCTTTATTTCTTCATAAGCTTATTAACATCTGTTTTTCAATTACATCGGTCTTAATGTGTCCATCTTCTCTTCAACGGTAAAACCTTGCTGCCTGCTTTAATGTTAGAAACCACTGTCCTTGTGGTTGGGGGCGGGGTGGGAATCAAATAAAAAGTATTGTTATTCTTGCAGTCACCACTGATGTTAGTTAAGTTACAGTAGTGCTTATTGACTCCAGCGAACCTTGCACTCCTTCAAAAGCACACGATTGCCAGCAGTGTCTTTGATCCTTTCGGCTTTTAGAAAAGCAGCCACTTGAGACCAAGTTGTAATTCTTTGTATCTGCTATTGTATTGGCTAAGCAGATAGTGCTAATGAAAGGTGTCTTCATGCTACTTTTTAAAGATGTCAGTGTTTGTTTTAGTGTATGGAACACAGTAATTTAAATCACTTCCCTCTGTGAAAGGGCTTTCACTACTTCTGCTGCAAATGACAGTTACCATGAGAAGAATTTGGAAAGAGAGATGCCCCTGTACTCGGCACTGGTGAAGCCGCAGCTTGAATACTGCGTTCAGTTTTGGGCCCCTCACTACAAGAAGGACATTGAGGTGCTGGAGCGTGTCCAGAGAAGGGCAACGAAGCTGGTGAGGGGTCTGGAGCACAAGTCTTATGACGACCATCTGAGGGAACTGGAGTTGTTTAGTCTGGAGAAGAGGAGGCTGAGAGGAGACCTTATCACTCTCTACAACTACATGAAAGGGGGTTGTGGCGATGAGGGTGTTGGCCTCTTCTCCCAAGTGACTAGCGATAGGACAAGAGGAAATGGCCTCAAGTTACGCCAGGGGAGGTTTAGATTGGGTATTAGGAAAAATTTCTTCACCGAGAGAGTGGTCAGGCATTGGAACAGGCTGCCCAGGGAGGTGGTGGAGTTGCCATCTCTGGAAGTGTTCAAGAAACGTGTGGATGTGGCACTTCAGGACATGGTTTAGGGGACATGGTGACGCTGGATTAATGGTTGGACTTGATGATCTTGAAGGTCCTTTCCAACCTAGTGATTCTGTGATTCTGTGATTTCTTTGTACAATGACTTTTCTTTTGTTTTGTTTTTTTATTTTTTTTTTTTAGCAGCAGTAATTCCTTTTAGCATAGAATGTAGTAGTTCTGGTTAACTTGAGTCATATTGTACTAAAGAATTTGCGAACAGAACAAAAAAATAACAATCCAGTCTCTATTGAGGAAACCAAGGCTAAGTATAAAACCTGAGACACTGGCATTGCATAAAAAGGTGGTTGGGAAAATACATGGAAGTGCTTATCGGCAGGGGAGGGGCCGCGGGGGGGGCCGGCC
>NW_010513758.1:2015-14540 GCF_000687285.1 Phaethon lepturus
GTGGAGGGCCCAGTCATATGGTCCATCAATAGTCATGTACCTGCTTTGTCCATGTGGGTTTCCGCAATGCAGCAGGAAAAAGTGAAGCAGTTAATAGGAAAACGTGTGAATAAAACACCAAAAAAAGGCCACAGGAATTGCAGGGCAGGTGTAGGATGTGGGATGAGTGACTCTCTTTTTGATACTCTTGGTCTGAAGCTGTGCTGTACTGGTTTTTTGATCAAGTTTTTGATCCTTTTTGTGTTGAATATCTTGGGATTTTAAACAAAGCTTTCACAGTTTCCATCCTGTTGTTGAACTTGTGTTTTTGTTTTCTCAGCTGACTTGAAGAAAGACTTAGGTGAATATGTTAAAACTCAGCTTCCCAAAACCACAAAATTGGTAAGAAATGAGAAACGGGAAGGCTTGATTCGAGGAAGGATGATTGGAGCCTCTCATGCCACAGGTATACTTCCTTGTTTCTCTGTTCCTTACATACTTTGACCATAAGTTAATTGGGTGACTTCTCATTCTGCAGCGCAGCTCTTTTAAATGTTGAATGTTTGACCTGTGCTTGCTTTAGCCCACCGTAGGGACTCTGCATGTCGTGCCATGTTCTAAGCTACACAACTTAGCACAGGGGAAGAAAGATTTGGGGTAATGCTATTTTAGGTGAGAGACATTTTACCAATTGTTTCGGAATATCAGTGACTTTGCAATGAGTTAATTACATTGATCTTTGACTGTCTTATTAACGTATGTCTCAAGACCTACACAAAGTGTCTTCAGTAATACAGAGACCTTAACTAACATTACCTGTGCATTTAAATGTTTATATCATGCAGTTGATCATGGTCTTTATATAGTTTCCTCCAGTGTTTCCTCATAGCTTTACTGAATTAGTCCTCACCTGAGGTTTTTCTGTTACTCCATGAGAAAGAAGCAAGGAGGACTTGGTACTTGCTTATACATAAATATAGAGTAGATATAATAATTTCACTGCTTTATAGTTTGTAATTAAATTTAGAAAATCTGTGCTGTGTAAGAAGGGGAAGATGTTTTTTCAAGATACCCAAACAATGACTTTGCGAATTTGGAGCCAGATTTGAGTGTCTTTTAAACCTTGTCTGACCTGCTGGTTTGTGTTTTGTTCCCACCCCCCCCTCCTGTGAACATTTGCTTTCAATAAAATGAGCTAACTTTTTAGAATGGGTCAGTGAAATAGTAAAACAAAACCAGTATTTGATAAAATGTAGTGAGGCAATGTAGAATTTTCCCTATCCATGCCCTGAAAGAATGTTGTCTCAGGAACATCTCCATCTGCATTAGATATGTGGTCACAGAATATTTTCTGCAATTTTTCATGTGAAAACTTGCTCTAAAATGGCAATCTGCTTCCTTATTCCTTCTAATCTGGTTTCTAATTCGCCAATCTAATTGTAATGTTTGTCATACAAGCTTTTCTGTTGTTGCAGTGTGTTAATTGGGATAAATAACGTTTTGTGCTTTATGTACGCTGTGTGTGCCTTTTACCATAATACACTTTTGGTTAAATTCTTTTGCGTCTGAGAAAGTATGTGCTACTTTCTCAAATAATTTTGAGTGGCCAATAAAGTCTCTTAATTGGAGTTTACTCATTAGCATTGTAATGGCATAATCCAGGGAGAAAATTGTGCTTTCACTTTCCAAGCTGTGCTAGGATTCGAGTTAATGCAATTTTAAGTCATTTTATTGCTCTTCTGAACTGCTGGAGTCTTTTTCTCTTTCTTCTTTTTCTCCTCAGTCAAATACTGTCTGTTGTTAATGGGTGACTCATTATATTTGTACGTTGCAAAGTTTGTTTTCTTTAAAGCTCTTTCCAGTTATTCTAGTGTTAAATAGAATAAACATAAAATTTATGTTATGTCATAAGAATTCAGATGACTTTTTAGACCAACTCAACCTGAAGGTGTCTTATGGATCAAACTGTCCTCTCTGACCATGGTGGATAATCCCCATGTAAATTGATCAGACTGAAGCGTTGCTTGGTCTAATACTGGATTTGGCTTTGCCCATGAACATTCACTCTCCTGTTAAACTGGTATGAATCCACAATCACTCTAGAGCTAATGAACTGGGGAGATGCTCTATGTTACTTTATATTCAGGAATTGAAACGTTGTGGCCTTTGTCATGGATGACTGCAGATTAATTAATCGGAATGACTTGGTTTAAAGTCCACAGATCTTAGCTGCATCAGTAACTGGATGGATGCTGAAGTGTGATATGAAGCGAGCCCAAGCTGATGACAGTCAGTGGAGAGAACCAGCTTTGTCGTGGGGATAATTCATCCAGCCCAGTATCTGTGATCTCTGGCTGTCTCTGTAGCCTAACTCAGGTGTGGGAGGTGCTCTGCATTAGGGCAAATGCACCGCCTGACTCCGAGGGCTGCTCTGATGATGCTTCCTTTAAAGTACCGTAGCTCTGCTCAGTCTGGGTAGAACACGTGACTACTATAAAACCCTGTCAAAGAAATGCAAATAACAGCCCCCATGAGCATTTCATAGCTAAATAGGATCTACCTTCTGCCTCTGTGACTGAACTAGTCCCTGTGGAGTCTCTGGTTTGTCAGCGTTTCCAATGCAGATGGTGTTTCCCCACTGTTACATAGGGTGCTGAGGATGCGGATGATATAATTGCATATGTGTTTGTGTGTTTCACCTTACCACGGATCTTTGTGTTTTGTGTGCTTTGGCCACTGCAGGGAAAGTGCTGGTGTTCCTGGACAGTCACTGTGAGGTGAACGAGATGTGGTTACAACCTCTGCTGACTCCCATCAGAGAAGATCGCAGGACTGTGGTGTGCCCTGTGATTGACATAATCAGTGCTGACACACTTGCCTACAGCTCTTCCCCAGTTGTGCGTGGAGGGTTTAACTGGGGCCTGCACTTTAAGTGGGATCTTGTTCCTTTGTCAGAACTGGAGGGACCCGAGGGGCCCACTGCTCCGATCAAGTAAGGCTCCTCCTGCATGGTGTGAAGCTCTGTGTAACATATGGATGACCAGAAGCACTTCTTAAGCATTGTGGAGTGTATCTGGGTGTGCAGTTCTAGAAGCAGATGCCTAACCTGTCAAATGTCTGACTTGTTTATTTTACTTAGAAATAATACCGGTTACTCTTAGCCATTTCGGTTTAATTTTTCACATTTCATCATAAATTAGATATATCTGTCTTATTAGCTCAAGAAAGCACACTTTTAGAGAATGCTTGTACAACAGCAGCTTTTGCTAAAGACAAAACTCTTAAAAAACTTACACTATTCTGTATTAAATCTATCCAATAATTTAACTTTTGAGCTATGCATTGATGTTTGTTTCCAGTCTGTCATTGCATTTGGCTTAATGATGATTTTGATAATCGCCTTTGTTCTGGTAATAGCCTGCATACCCCACTAACATAGGCTCTATAGTTTCTGTGATGAAATGCTTAAGAATTGCTAGATTAGGAAAATATATTTTTGTGGTAATAGGAAGATGGTTTCGTAGTTGATGGGAGAGAACATCAGAGCATATGGTAATTTTCTATGTCAGTATTATTTTTTTGCTTCAGATTTCATTTATATTTGTCCTCAAACAAGCAACTATTTTGTCATAAAGCTTTCTAAATGAACACACATGGATGTGAAAACCATCTTTAAAATATTACTTGTCCCTTTGTACAGTGTGGCAAATGCTAAAACTGTCTGCTTGGAAGCCTGTCCATATTGTTTTTGCAGTCTGAATTGCTTGAGAGTCATTCTGAAATAAAGGTCTTGCTATAAAGCTTACAGTAAGACTTGAAAGTTACCTTCCTTAATCTTTTGACCATTGATGGCTGTCTTGCCTGTACAGAACTGGCAATATCTGGTTACTACTGGACACGTAACTGTTACAAAATGATTTGACTAGACGCCTTTTTTCAGCAGCAGACACATATGGTTCAGACATGAGAATAGAAGCTGTCCCAGTGTGAATCTGTTCATGAGAAGGGACAGTGCTGGTAGAGCAGTGCCAAGAAGCTGATTGTGCTGCTTCTACTTGCAGGTAACCATCTCACTACAGAATTCAGGCTTGTAAGGTGGAAAAACTTTACCTTTTTTACAAACTGACTCCTTGCAGAGAATGTGGTACTTTTATAAGATTTGCAAAGTGAATCAGAAGTTGGGCAGTCTCATCTCGCTTTCATTCTCTTTTCTTGGACTGTAAATGAAGAGCATTTCAGGCTGATGCAAGCAGCTCCAGCACAAGGTTCTCTGCTGTGGTCTGACAGCTCTGCAGTTAGTCTTTCCGTGTCTACCCATCACAAGATTTGGTCTGAGAAGCCAGGAAAATCCTTAAGTTACTTAACAGTTTGACTGGCTTATTTGGAAGGTGTTACTGTGGCAGTTTCTGAAGCTAGAAGGGAAATGACAGGCTGGGAAAATCTGAATGGGGAACCAGCATAGACCATCTTAAAATCCTTATTCTGTTAAGAGCTGTTCTCACAGTTAATCTGGGGCATGCCTGAAGGTTAGTTCTTCCTGTGTTCAACACCGTTGTTGCATTCCTTCAACTCACTTTTAGGAAAAACTCTGATGGAAAAGGCAGAGAACTTTAAAGGGATTCTAATCACCTAAAAAGATTACATTTTCGGAGTATGAAAGTGACTTTTCCTACTTAGAGGTCTCTGCCTGCTTTGAAAAAGAAGCTAGATGGCTATTTAACCTTTGAAAATGGCTCTTCATCAAATGGAAAGTCTTACGTTTTACATTTTAAAAACCTTCATAATGAAATATTTTGGTGTCAGGGATGGAAACATTGAGAGCAACCTTTCAACCCAGGTTTTAAAGTGACGGAAAGTAGAAATTTGTGTGAGAACAAGCAAGGAAATCCAGACTTAGGCTTGGTTTCATCACAGGTTTTTATTAACAAAGATGAGAAGCCTGTTCCCAGCCCATTGCATGTTCCAACTATCATATCGTATTTATGTCGTGTTTTTACTCTCTTTCATGCTCTTCTAGGGCATCCGCATATTATAGCTTTGTGATACAGTAGCAATTCAGTTTAGATACTGTACAACAGGGATCATATACAGATTTTACAAACAAGAGCGCCATTCTGGTAACACATAGGCAAAGGAAAAAACTGGGAAACCCCGAAAAGAACATCTATGCAAATACAAAAACCTGTAAATAACCTACCTATAAACTGATCATTGCATCAATGATGAAACAATGCTTCTATGGTATTTAAATACTATCTATGAGATAGAGTGGTATTTCTTTTAGCAGTCCCCTGGCTTGTATAATTTAAATTTGGACCTTGTTTCTTGATCTAATTTAATATGGGAAAGTAATGTATACTCTGGATTCTACTCCTTCTGCAGTTCAGTCAAGCCTGGTCTGTATAATTTGCCCCTGTTAGAGGGGGAAGAACACATTACTGTGTGTGAGTGTACGCGTTTGTAGGGGAAATAGCTTCTGGTAAAGGCAGATCAAATTAAAGGCAGCTCCTACATTTCACTGTAGAAAACTTGATGGACTCCAAACTTGCACAGGTTTTCACTTTTTTCTTTTTTTCTTTTCTTTTCTTTTTTTTTTTTGAAGTAGACAGATGGCCACTTTGTTCTTTCCCTGCCCTACCCCTTTTCCTCAATATTGTTGATTGGTATTGGAATAATGAAAGATCACAGATACCACTTACAGATCTGCTTTTGAAAATGTTTTGAGGGTAGAAGTGTGATCTGATGATTTCTAGTGTCTGCAGGATTTAAATTGTATTATGTAGGTCTAAATTTAAGCTTTGAAAGTAGCTGATTCAGCTAAAATTACTGTGTTGTTTTTCTGTCTAAAAGAAAATGAACTTCTTTCAATATTCCTTTTTAGGTCACCTACTATGGCTGGAGGCCTATTTGCTATGGCTCGTGAGTACTTTAATGAACTTGGACAATACGATAGTGGCATGGACATCTGGGGAGGAGAAAATCTGGAAATATCTTTTCGGGTAATCTGGTTTTTATGTGTATTGGAGTATGAACCTCAGTGTCTGGCTGCTTCTCTTCCTTATATACAATTTCTTTAGCACTGGAAGCCATGTGCACACAGAAATTGGCAGTTTTGTTCCCAGGAAGGATGCCTTCAGTGCACAGTAACTGCCTTTACAATAATCATCAGTTAAGTTTTAACAGGAAGATTAAAGACAATTTTGGGCTCTGTAGTTAAATGTTTGTGGCTTTTTCTGTGTTTGGTGGAGCATTTTATAGTACCTATAGAGAAGCGTAAGAAAAGAATAATCATGCAAATTTCTGAAATTAGTTTATAAGCAATGTGTAATGGATTTCACAAGTCAGTTAAAAAGATGCATGGCTCACAGCAACATTGATAATAAATAAGCTTATTATATTTCCTTAGACACGTATGGGCTTTTCAGACACTTCAGCCTTCTTTTTGAGGGTCTGGAAATGTAAATATTTTATAACTGAATTAAGAGTCACATAGAGGAGTCAACTTCGTTGGTAAAAAAACCAAGAAAGTTGTAATCGGGAGATTCAAAAGTGATACTTCATTGGGCTTCCTATATTTTATCTCATCTTCTCTGTCATCCCACTGAAAGAAAAATGACTCTTTGTGCTCAATGTCATGTTTACCTCTTCACTTTTGTAGAGTGGATTCATCAATAGGTTTGACAAGAGTCTGCCTGAAAATGAGATGCTATCACGCAAAATATAAAAAGACGATTAAAAAGTGAAGTTAACATTAAAAAAAAACCCAACCCAAAACCAAACACACAACCCCCAAAACTTTAGAGAAATCTGTCAAATGGGGTCATTAGAGAAATCAAGACTAGAGCGCAAAAATAAGAACTGGCATTTCATAAATTTGGGTGACTTTAAAGTGTATGTACTGAATAAATAAAATATTTCAAGTTTTTAGTACAAAATATAATTATTGGATATCTGAGTAGAAGTGTATGGAGTTTTAGTAAATTATTGTTGTTACTGTGTAATACAGTGTCAGTAAAAAGGGCTTTGAAAAATGGGAGTATATTGAGAGAGCTTTATGAGGTCTTGAAACCCCCTCTCCCTGGGGGAGAGCTATAAAGAACTTGAGTCTTTACCTTATCCAGGAGGAGTTTTAAAAGTGACTTGATTATAAACTGCTAATGTGAGAAGATTTTTCTGAGGTTGTAGAACACATTAGTCCAACAAAGGGCCAATGATGATAATTTGCTGGAAGCTGAAGTTCAAAAAGAAATTTAAAAAAATAAATGGAAGCAGTGTGTAAGTGAAATCTAGATCTGGGGTGCAATGAAGCTGGATTAAGGCACCCAAATGTAGTATCTGAATGTGAACAGTATTTCTGAGTTCCCATATACGTAACAGAAATAAACAGCTGTGTAAAATAGGTGTTTATATTTAGTTGAAAAGCTCTCCAGGCTCTCTTGATGATACTGACTGATCTTCATTATCTACAGTGGAAGTGTGGACATTGAATTCTCATCTAGACAAATAAATTTAGATATCTTAATCTGCAAATTGAATCTCAGCCCATGTGTTTCAGTGTTTTCTAACAGGTCATTAGAGCATAAAATTTTAGAACATTTACTGTTTGTTTTTTGAAAACCATGGTGTGTTTTGTGGAAAGAGTGATGATATGACAAAAATAGTCTTTTGTAACCTGAAGATTTATTAATTTAACTTGTCAGAAAGCATGCTATTGCTGACACCTAATCGCATCATCGTGTATAAACCTACCTAAGTATCCTTTGAAGAAGAGAAGGAGGTAGTGTGCCTTGTCATACATACAATGAGGTGTTATTCTGGTTTTGTATGGACAGATCTGGATGTGTGGTGGTAGACTTCTCATCATCCCCTGCTCCAGGGTGGGACACATTTTCCGTAAAAGGCGTCCCTATGGCTCACCAGGGGGACAGGACACTATGGCTCATAACTCCCTGAGGCTGGCACATGTGTGGATGGATGAATATAAGGTAAGAGTCGATTCTCGGTCGTGAAATAATGTTCTTAACTGCTTGTTGTTTGAAGGACTGTATCACAGTGGGTCTGTTAGCACCTCTAGTGGGGTCTTCCTTCTGTAGTCTGATTTCCTGTTGTTAATTTTGATACGAATTCCTAAATTCTGTAGGATTGTGGTTTGGCTCTTGAGTCTACTCCATGTTACTTGTGCTGCCTGCTGGAGACTGTTTTACAGCTTTTTAATGAAGTAAAAGATGACAAATGAGTTCTTGTAGGCTCTGCACTGCTTTGTGTTCAAATCAGTATTACGTGGGGGCCATATACAACTTGTTGTATGCTTTCAGGCCTTTCCGTGTTGGTGAGACAGGGATTTTGTTGGTTGGTTGGTTGTTTTCTGTTTTAATTAGCAGTCTCATTCTTAGTCTGTCTTGCCCTGAAAGACCGATCAGGATTGACTTCTGGATTCAAGGGCAAGTGTATTCCTTCTTTGTCTTCAGATCTTGGTACTGATGGTTTTATGTGTAGATCAAGTTTTTGTGAAGCCCTGATCTCTGATACTTGAGGACATTTTGGCTTGTGAGACCTTAGGATTTGGTGTGTGGCCAGCTCCTGTGGTCCCTACAATTTCTATGAGAGACATATTTTATTAACTCTGTATTCTGTAGATGTTTATGTTTCAAACCCCATCCTTTAATCTTGATGTTCAGTCAGTTTGAGGAACCTATTAGGGGTCATTAATTTTTATCTCCATTTTCCATCTCCATAATGCATTCTATCACTTTCCTTTGTATTGGTGTCTGGGCACGGTTGTTTTGTGATTAATGATGGCTTTCTCTGAAGCTTGGAATTGATTTGTTTGTTATTATTTCCAGCTAATACTACTTTGTCCAGCAAGGACAAACTGCTGATTCTAGCAGTCTCTTACAACAGATTTGTGTCCTGAACATTTCCAGCTGTTTCTAATCTAATTCTCTGATAGTGCCAGAGTCTGTCATTATGACAGATTTATGTATGGAAGGCAAGCCTGGAAATATTCTTGTTTTTATAAGTGTAATGCAAAAATTTAGGGCCACTATAATTTACTGAAGTGATTGTATGATGCACAGTACAAAGATGAGACTTGAAGGACCTGTTTTGCAGCAAGGACCAGATACCAATATCTAGTAAATAAAATTGCATAATGGAAGGGAAACAGCAAGATTTTCGTAACTGTCAAAAGCAAAATGTAAAAGAAGTAAGTTCATGTATACAGTGGAAATAAATAATGCAGAAAAGATAGGATACTAAAATTTGAACTTTAATCAGGAAAGAGGCAATTGGAGTAGCAGAGCTACTTTTTTGAAGCAGACCAATTTCTGATAGTGATGTCCAGCCTATCTCCAAACTTCCCAGAGCTGTCCAACAGTCCAATGTACGTAATGCTTCCCCTTCCTCTACTATTAAAATAGCAGCGATGCATCAAGCGCATCCAAATGCTCAAAGATTTTGATATGGACGGATATGTAATTTGTCTTGAGATAATGCTGTCTGTCATCTGAATATCAGAGATAGCAGTAAGTAATTGAAAACTGTCAGAACCACATTATGGTAAGTAAATTCCAGATGTCTACAAGTAAATACCATAGATCGGTGCCCTGAAAACTGATTTCTAAGTAATATCTAGTAAACGACTTAATGTGTGAATACAATGCCTTTTTTATGAGCTTTGTAAATCTAGCTGGAATTAAAGACTCTACAAGAGGATTTTTCTTCTAGTTTTGGTAATAGTATTCATGCCACATTGTACATTCATGAATTCGTGTTTGCGTCATTGTCCCTGCATTAGAGTTGAACAGCCCATAAGACTGAGCTGGAATCTTAATCTGTCCTTGCCTAATCAGGTACAATTGAGTATAATCATAAATTAGAACATGAAAAAATAACATTGTGGGAGCCTTTCTGGAGATGATGCAGATGAATGGGAAAAACTGGGCTTCACAAGAAAGCTGACAGTTTTGATTCTTCATGTGAATTAATTGCATGGTCCCACTGAACTTCACAAGATGGTTCCATTCATAGATTTATTCTGATACGGAATTTTTTTGCCCTGGTAACTTGTAAAGTTAGAAGGCTGGAAACTGTGAAAGAGAAAATACACTTGAACCCCACAACAATGAAAACAATCAACTGGACAATCAAACTAATTTAAAGAAACCTTTGCCAGGTGAGGATGATGATCATATACACATCTGATTCTGATTTAATGACTCTAGGATGCCTTTATTGCCAATGGAGCATAGGGCTGATTTGTTTCCTCCTCAGGTTGGCATCTAAAAAAGGTCAGCAGATTCATGCCTGAGAAGTGTCTTCATGAGAAAAGCAGTCTAGAAAGATTAGCTCAGAGTTAGGCAAGATAAATCTCACCACCTCTGGCAATATAAACACTGGAATTTCCTAATGCCAGTTAAAAGCATTAGCAAAATGAAGTGAAACTTTGGGAGTTCAGCAAACAGGAAAAAGTTGGAAATCAGTAATCTGAAATTCTTCTTCCCTTGCCCCCAACCTGTTTCTCTTAAATACAGGAGCAGTATTTTGCTTTGAGACCCGAGCTAAGGATGAGGAACTATGGAAACATTACCGACCGTGTAGAATTGAGAAAAAGATTGAACTGCAAGTCATTTAAGTGGTATTTAGATAATATCTATCCTGAGATGCAAATATCTGGGCCCAATGCCAAAGCTGCGCAGCCAGTTTTTATTAATAGAGCACAGAAACGACCGAAAATAATCCAGCGTGGAAGGGTAAGATGAATTTTCTTCAAAATATAGAATTCTGTTTTTTTAGTTATTTTGAGATTCTTTCTGAAAGATTTGCTCAAACACAAGAAAAATAGTCTGTTTCCACAGAGCAGAGATTTGTAGTTTTGGAACAAGCCATGTTGAAAAATAACGGAATTTGTGTCTTTTTAGACAGGCAAATCAGTTTCACTCTGATCTATATTTCAGGTCAACAGACTAGATACTATTCAATGAGGTTTCTTACTTTAAAGCTCTGAGTTATGAAGTTTTGATGTCTTTAGAATGCGCTTTCATGGCTGTTGGTTCTGAAGATGGATTTGGATAGAGAGAAATTTGGCCTCAAATATTCATGCTCTGTTGGCTTACGATAAGAGTACAATGTAATTAGTTTCCAAACTCATTGCTTTTACTGGATAATTTTCTGCAAAGATGAACATTTGCATCTGAGACTGATGATGGCTTTTCTAGTCTTGACTGTTAGATAATGAACAGAAAATGAGTTTTGCTCTTTTTTCTTCAAAGTAAAAGTGAAGAGATAAATTTTCACATGTATTCATGAAGGAGATCATGATTAAATTCATGCCTTAGCTCTGACACGTATGTTTATGGGTTTGTATGCAGGCAAAGCCAGCACACAGTTGCATCTGTTCTCTCCAGTGCCAGATTAGTCTGATGTGTGCTTTTTATGCTTCCCAAAATAATGGATAACTTCAAACCCGAGACAACTTTCTCAAGGTCTTCTCTGTGAAAAAGAAGACATTTGAATAAACTATCGCATGTGCACATAGATTATGGTTAGCAGATTCCCTTCTAGCTCAATAATTGGAAGCATTAAATAGCCATGTAGCCTTCTCCACAAGGTAACACAGGCTGCAGTAGCTGTTGACAGTTGCTGGTCCTACACATAGGTTCAGGCTGGAGGACCTGAGTTCGTGCAGAACCTATTGACATCATTAGATTTTTGCTTGGAAGTAGCTATCTGGGAATCCACAATTTGTGCAGTATTTTTATAATAGTATCCCAGCCAAGCTGTAAAGTTAGTTATTAGGGCAAACATGTAGTTTCTCTGAATAAAACTGATACAATGGGCTGATTCCCCTAGTTGTTAAATGCTGTTATTCCCCTAGTCAGGTGTGGACCACTCCCCTTAAATTTAATAGATTTCTGCTTTCATTCAGACAGAAGTTTAACTAAGGAATTCCTGATGTGGGGGCGGGATCTGAATCCCTCAACAACACGTAAGGAGAAATCTTCCTAGCAATTATTTCGCATGGTTTAATTTGGAGAAAAACTTTTAAGAAGGGGGAGACAAGACACAGAAAATGCAGTTCCTTAGCTTGGTTCTCTGGGGTTCAAAAATTATACCCAGCATTATGTGGGAGAGTCAACCTTGGCTCTGATGATTGTATAAATGATTTCCAGATGCCTACAAGGAACAGAACGATCAGCCAATGTCACCACTGTGTGCCAGACTCTCTTTAGGATTTGGGATGAATCACTCCAAATCCCAGCTTATTCTCAAAAACTAATTGGGCCAGAGATAAGTGCCTGGTTTGACAGCTGGGAAGAACTGTAATGATCACAAATTGTGACAGTTCTTAACAGCGTTATCAAATGCTGATCTTCATGGCCAATAAAAACAACGATGAAAATCATACAAAGCTCATGTAGCTGTATGGTTTGAAAGTTTTCTGTTGAATGAGGAATGATAAAAATGAGATCTCTCCTAGAAGTCTCTGGGGTGTGAGGAAATGTTACTTAGAAGGTTTTGTGTAATTCGTTTCAGATGTGTGTAGGG
>NW_010513758.1:14571-28820 GCF_000687285.1 Phaethon lepturus
GCATTTGAGGCTGTTGATGTGCCTTGGGACAGCTATTTCCAGAAATGGTGTTTAGTGAAGAATATTATTTGGTATTTGTGCTGTCTAATTTTTGCTATCATGTGATGGAGCAGTTCTTATTCTTTTTATTACTGGAAGTGTCTTCTGGTTTCTAAAAATCTGTAGAATCGATACAAATGCTGAGATAGTTATGTATGTCTTCCTAATGAAATGCAGCTAGCTAATTAATCAGCCTGGCATCGAGTTCAGGACAGCAAATTCTTCTTTCCTCTACATTCAGCTCCAGATTGGAAATAATTATTTTTAATGTGGATGCCAGATCTGGGGCCCTGCCATCTCCCACACATGCACACACCCAGTGACTGTCAATGTGCTCCCATGCATTTGGTAGAGAGCGGGGCCTTTTGCTGCGAGGAGGGAAATGGCAGAGTTGTGGCCATTGCTAGAATAATTTCCTTTCTCCTTTGTACCCTTGGCTGTGTGCAGTGCAGTTCTTGATGTGCAGGCAGTGATTGCTCCCTGAATATCCTGATCCCACCACATCAACAAAGAAAAATAATCAGGTTGAAAAGAAGTCTTCTGCTGGCCACCAGTTAGTTTAGGGCATACGTATAATTTAAAGCCAGAATAGAGGTGTTTTGTCTTTCTGAGTAACTCTGTGGAGTTCCATACATCGACATCGTAATGATTCTTGACTGTTGGAAATAGGACAAACTGATACTCAGGCTCTGCAGAAAGTCTCTTGGGTGACTTTTAGGGTGGGCAGCATTGCCCAAGTCAGGAGAGATTGCTAATTTGCTGGGAACCTCCTTGTTTGCTTTTGATGGTACATGCTTACAGTTTTGCATCCCAGGACAGGCTCCTGACCTGAGTTTAGTCCCATGATATAACATTACTCCAAATCAGACTAGGCAGTGTGTTTGAACTGGAATGAGCATTTGGGCGTCTGTAAAATTTTCCCTCCTTCCCTGGTCTGTCATTAAAATCACTTAGCTGGTAATTACAGCTTTTCAGTTACCTGAACACTCTTCAAAATCAATCTGCAAACAACGTTAAGCCTCTGAAATTGCTTGTATTTATGTAATTCCTTCTCCTTTTTCAAAGAGGCAGTCCTGCTTTATGAAGAGGGGCTGTGGGATGAGACTTGTGTTAAAGCTAAACTGTAGTAAAATGTAATTTATACAGTAGAGTTGATATTCCTGAGGTAGTGACTGCCTGAGACTTTCATGAAGAGTGGAGAGGGGAAAGAAACTTGACAGAGTATGGCTAGCATGTGCTGAGCCAGGTTGTGTGTACTGCACTTGTACCATAAAGAGGGAAATCTTGATGTAATTAGAAAGCAAAATGGAGCTATTTAATGCTGTTTTTTCTCCAAATTATCTGAAAAACAAAATGGTATTTTTAAAGGAAAGGAGGCTTTTTTTGTGAGCACGCTGAGTCCTAGGGCTTCCAAAGCATTACCATATGTTCCCTTTGGTATGTGATATTTGTTGTTTACTGTGTCCATCAAACTGTTTTTCTTTCATAGTTGTATCACCTTCAAACCAACAAATGCCTGGTCGCCCAGGGCCACCCAAGTCAGAAAGGAGGCCTGGTAGTGGTTCGGGAATGTGACTACAATGATCAAAACCAGGTATGGTATTCCGAATTATATTGAATAGTGATTCACGTCTTACAAATTGCTAATCTGTTTTCCTGATGGCCAAGTGCACTAGTATAACATCTCCTCAGCAAGCAGCCTGATTTCAGACTATCATTCAAACTGCAGGGCTGGCCAAGGAGACTGTGGAACTTACTGCTCTGTACCTACTAATGCTGAGTGGATATTATAATCTCCGATCTTTATGGCATGAATCTCTGTATGTGGTTGAAGACTCTCCTTAAGTGGTTCCTGATGGGTTCACAATCCACTAATTGACACTTCAGAATTTGTAGAAGCTCTTTCAGTCAGTTCCTCTTACCGGGATTTAAGGCAGCCTTTTCCTGCCCTGCCGTTCTCTGTGTACTGTACAACTAGTCCTTTGCTGCTGGAGTAGCTGTAGTTTTGGGTGAATGAATGATTTATTGTTACT
The DNA here is from genome assembly GCF_000687285.1 of Phaethon lepturus. Classification (NCBI taxonomy): domain Eukaryota; kingdom Metazoa; phylum Chordata; class Aves; order Phaethontiformes; family Phaethontidae; genus Phaethon; species Phaethon lepturus. The sequence continues at coordinate 16,644 of NW_010513758.1, forward strand.
GTTAAATAGAAGGAATTATAAGGAATTTAGAAAATTCTTTGGCTACAGGTGAGGATTAATTGGGGATGATGTGAAAATATAAGGAGAGTTTTTGTATTACTACATGAAGCCTTTGCCATTCTACTTCTGTTCTTTCAGACAACAGAAATTCAGGACTTGGATAAATAATCTCCAGGGTAGAGAGATCTTCACCTAGTGCCATAAAGACTTTTACCTAGCTAAGAACTACATTGAGAACATAATGGTTTAGGAGCCCATGGGACTCAAGTCTAAAAAATAGATCGCATCTAAAGAGAAAAGTAATCAAAGACACAAAATAAATGGAGCATGGGATGTAATACAGCATAGCTTTACCAAAGGTGGGTTGTGCTAGACTAACTTGATGCTTTATGAAATGGGCAGTAGTTTTCAGGATCTGGAAAATGCAGCAGTAGAAGCAGCATGATTTGTAATAGCCCCAAACAAAAAATTACGTGCTTTGTCAACTGATGGGACTTTTTGCTTCCGACCTGTGGCCTCATCAGTTGAATGAGATAGAGGGAGATAGTGTGAGGGGTGTTAGTCACTGCCTGGGTAAGTGTGGTTGGCTCTGCACAAGTGTTCTCCAGTTGCCACTTAGACAGGACCAAGCAATACATCCCTGCGCTTTGCCTCTGGAGTACTGAGTAATCATCACTATGACCAAATTATAGGTCCCTGTGTTAAAGACGGATGAATTTAAGCTGGAATGGGAATGAAGGTTTTCTTATGTGGTATCTTCCATTAGCTGTAAGAAAGTCAGCAAGTCTTGTAAATGTGAAGACTGTGTAAATGTAATAGTAACTGATTGGCACCAGTGATTGTATGTCTACAGTGCCAAAGGTGCTACGCTTCTTTCTGAGCCATTCAGTCTGTGAGTGAGAAAGCAGTGATGACTTCCAGTGGATGATGGCCGCAATAAGAACATATGGGTCCTCACAGTTACTGCTTCCCTTCTCCCTCCTGCAGTATTTCTAATAGTGAAGTGCCGCATGGCTGGAGGAGAAAGCCCATTGTTTTTCCTTAACAAAACCTTCTTCTGATTTTTCTCCTGGAGACAGAAACTTCAGTTTTCCTTTTGGTGTTGGGAAAGACAAATTAATGCTCAGATTGTTGATCTTTGGCTTATTTTCTCATTAATCTAGTTTACTACTGGTAAATTAAGCAATTGTTCTCATAAAAAAACTGGCTGTGCTATCTTCTTTCACAGTGATTTTGTTCTACAACCAACTATGTTAACAAACAGTATGTTTTTTTGCCGTTAGACTTGTTTTGTTCTCATAAATCCCCTGAGTGCATTCAGCCAGCTTGCTTTCATATCCTCTTGAACAACCTTGCTCTAGATACATGAGAACAGTGTAAAGACAGACAACACTTATACAATTAGCAAGAAAATTCCTGAGTTTTGGAAGTTTTTAACTGTTGTTTCTGGTAACATTCAACCTGTTGGCCTTTTCAGCTAATTTTTACTCTAGAACTATCTGTTCTATTGGCCTAATAAGAAAGCCTGTGTTTGGGTCTGGTGAAAGGCAGGTACCCCGCTATCCTGTCCCCTGGATGCCCACTGGCAGTAAGTTAAATGTGTGTTGCTTAATACACACAGTGCAGACAGTTATTTTGGAAGATGACAATCTGTACTTTGCAAGCAGTATTTTTGTGACTTTGTTTAGTGTTGTTCTGAGCCAAAGGTGGTATTTTTGTAGATAACAGCCTTTGAATTTTTGCTTTTTAATTTTTGCTTTTTCATGAGTGTCTAATTGTATTTTGACCTCATGTAAGCTTTTGGCATCCTGTGGCAGTGAGTACCACAACTTAGCTGTGCTTTCTGTGGTAATAATTTGATGCCACTTCATGCTGATTTCATTTGCCAGCTAATGTTTCCCTGAGGAGCAAGAATAAGTTGTCACTGTTTATGTCTTTCCAGGCTGCTTTTGCTCTGTGAATAGGTAACACCCTCCCTTGAACATCACATGCTACTGCTCAGAAAGTTGAAGGAGCAGTCTACCTGGGAAAACGTGTAAGGGCCTTCGTAAGACTCATTGACTGCAGTTCCTTTAACTGGAAAATGATCTTCTGTGTAATCTGTTGATTGGAAAATGGTCTTCTGTGTAATACAGATGATTCTTGCTCTTGAGAACTCTGTGGGGAAACCAGACTCACAGAAGCCATGAGACTGGCCTTACAAGCCAGTCTGCTTTGCTTGTAGTTTATGCCTGCTTTGTTTTCTCCAGCCTTTGTGGCTGCTAGGAGAAGCTCAAATTCTTACTGAACTCCTCAATTTTCAACAATTGACAAACGTTGTGAAACCTGCAGTTGCATCACCATTATGGGTAATACTTGTGATTCAATTTGATTTAGGTGATCAACATTAAAGTTAAAAACTACTCAAGCACATCAGAGCATCCTATTTTCTAGGACTTGATGTGACCGAGTGACATTCAGTTCATCTTCTTGCTATAGAAAGAAAAAACAATAAGGGAAGTGGTTCTCACAAAGGTGATACATCTAGAAAATATTCCAAAATTTGGGTCTTTCTCTGAACTATAATGAAAACAAGGACATCTCATTAACCGTGACAGAGATACCCAGTCTGGGAGAACACTGGGGATTGAGCACAGCTTTAGAAATAAATGATGAAACTTTTGAAGTTAGAAATAGCACAAGTAGGAGAGGTCACAGGATCTAGTAGAATGAAGGTCAATGTGGAGAGGTCTGAAGTAACAAAAGAATCTGAAAAACTGAATGTGAATTTTGGAAATAAAAGACCAACATGGAATGAGAAATTTTGTAACTGAAGAGTGATTGTGTGAAGGAACTCCCAAGATTGTCAAAATACACTGCCGAATTTCAGGAGGGTGTTTATTTGACCTCTTTCTGGAAACAAAACTGAGAATGCACAAGGTAGTGCACACCATAATACTTGGTTGTAGAAGCAGGATGGAAAATATTTAAGCACTTTGAAAGATCATCATGAAAGACTGGAGGTGTCTGAAAAGTGGAAGTAAAATCTATGTGATGTGGATTCTGCTCAAACAACATCATGCCAAGGTTAATTGGGTGGTGGTTAGGAGGCAAGGACACTGAAGCAGGCTTTGGGCTAGATATTGCCCCAAAGGGGTAGAAGTAGTTGCTAACAAACGTGGAAGAGAAGCATCAAGGAACACTACAAAGGAACATTTTGGAATAAAGCATAATGGCCAACACAAGACTAAGTAGTGGGACTTTTCGTGATCTAACAGCTGAAAGAAGATTGGGTTTATCATGTATCTAATGCCTGCTTGCCTTCTTCCTGACCTAAATTCTTAAAGACAAGTTCTTTTTCCAAAAAAACTCCTCTCAGTTCACTGAATTATTCAGATTTTTTCTGCTGTTTGTTTTCAGATATGCTAGGTTGACTCTTAAGCTTTACTTTCTGTGTTGTTATAACCTCTGTGTGTTTTCTTCATTTCAACAATTTAACCTTTGTCTTGCTTAGCAATATATTAAGCTTTAAAAATGTGACTGTTGCCATTCCTCTGGGGATGGTGCTAAGGTGTCTAAGCATGTGCGTCTGTGCCCTGGGACTTTAAAAAATAATTGACTTGAGCAGAGAATTTCAGAAAAGCTGTTAACACTCTTGCGGCACTTTATAAATGTACACGTACATACTTTACAAACTGGTCAAGAGTCTAGAAGGATGTGCTCACTAAATCACTGCAGTTCTCTAAGATCTTTTTCTGTAAACCTCTGGTTTGTGGCTGTTAGTTTGCTTTTCTGATACAACAGATATATCTAGAGTGAGTGTGAAGACATGGAAGTTAAGTCTGCTTGCTGCTTTTCCTTAAATTGTTTGAGGAATGCAATTCTTCCATCCCTTTAATTGTCACCTATACAAAATGTCAGCAGCACACTGAAATGAAACAAGAAGCATGTGCTTTGGAAAGACCTTCAGGAGGACATGGGGTTTCCAGGATAGTAACAGCTTAACTTGATGATTGTAGACCACCAAGCTTTGATTCTAGTAACTTTCACAAGTAATTTGGTGCTGTGATGTCATTGTTATCCATAATAACAAGAAGTGGAGTACATGCAAATAGCTGTGATAATGCAAACGGGTGGGCGCAGCTCTTCCTCAGTGCTGAGGTGGCTTTTTTGTGTTCTTAAGCTGAATTTTGGTCTTTTAAAAACTGTCTGACTCCATAATGTAACAGAGCCAATCTAAGCAACAGATTGTAACTGATGAGAGTCCTGGAATGCTTCTCCTGTCAGTGTGGTTCACGGCAGGGATTTTCTTTCACACAAAGGGCTGTTTCTGTAGTAGTTATTGTCTTCGATTTACTGAAGTTTTTCAATGGTGCTCTAGTGCTAATGCAATTTGCATACCAAATAAGAGTGTCTGTCTACACAGCTTTGCCAGTTGGCCGCCGATGCCTTTTGCTACACTCCACTGCACTCTGAAAGCTGAAGGGTAGGCTGATGCTTTCTGGTTTATTTCACATCATTTTGAAATATTTATTCCTTATAAACAGCGAACTTCCCCTTTCTACCTACTACAGATTCTTTGTTTGGTGGTTGTTTTCCCCCCCGGCCCCTTGGCTGGGTGATAGGTTTTGTTTTAATACAGTTGTCTGTATGGACAGTGGAACCAAAATCTTCTACAGGTAACTCCATTTTTCAAATGGAAATTATAGCATGGGCCATCCTCCTAGATAATGAGGCACTGTTTGAGCCCTCTCCTCACTTGACTTTCCTCTGATGTAGTTCAGCTAGCTGTTACCTATTTACATTAACTAATTGCATTGCAGAATAGTTTCATCTCTCACCAAAACCAAAAGTTCAGTAACACAGCCCTGTATCTCTTTATTATGGTAAAAAATAATCGCAGAAGGGGATCACTGGGTTGTAGGGGTTTATGGAGGGAGTGAAGAGTGTGCCACCTTTAGCAACAGTGGCAATCTGAAACCAGTTAGGAATAACAAATATTAGTTAAATGAAAGGGGAAAAAAAGCTGCAACATCCAGCCTTCAGCAGTGTCTTAACTCTGTGCAAAGACAGCAGTGTAACTGTAGTCATCACTGAAACTGTTTATTAAAGCCCTGTTTCTACCTAACTGCCTATGTAAATGAGATTAATGAAGTTGTCTTAGCAATCAATCCAGTAGGGTGTGTGATTTGTTGTCTTGTATGGGGGTGAAGGGAAATCCTGGAGGTACTAGAAGCCCTAGGAAACCTCAGTCTTAAATCTGTAAATAGACTGAACTACCTTTTGAGGGGGCTTAATTGAAAATCTGGTTCTTCTTAAGCTGCACCCGTGTAGAAAAAGGTTGTTACTAACAGTTTTCATACTTTGGACCTCCTCCCATTTATTTTGTCCTCAAGACCTACTCTAGCACATGCTATGCATCTGTCTGTAGGTGACCAGAAGGACCCACGCACCAGCTTTGCTGTAGCAGCGAGATCGCTTACCCTAGATCTGTGGGTCTCATTTTCCACTATGGGAAAGTTCAACTGGCTACTGTGCTCCAGATGACTAAGCATGCACAGGAGCTCTGTGCCCCTGTAGCTGAAGGTGAAGGCATTGACTCTGATGGGTGGGAGATTTGGGCAGGCATCTGAGCATTGCATAACCTGAAATGCCTTGCCTGGGGGAAGATCTCTAGCTGCTCCAGGGTCATCTGGGACCTCAGAAGGGTTGGTCGGCAACTGAATGGGCCACTGCACTCCAAGACTGAATGGGTCCTTGCACCTTTCCTCTTGGCTTGTTGCCTGTGTTGAGAGGCAGGGGAGAAAAAGCTGCTAGAATGATGCCAATCCTACAGCATTCAACAAATTCAATCATTTATTTGTCCCAAAAATTGATCACTTTCATTATGGAGAGAGGTTTTTCCATAACATCTGCCACTTAAGTTTTATTTGAAAACAGAAACAATTGATTACATTCCAATTGCATCCCATTGTTTTTCTTTGACTCCAGTGAAAATAGTCAGTGATTTTCCTTAGACCCGTGTAGCAGATCAGTCCATTAGCATGCGTAGTACACTCAGAACTGAGGTATAAATCCTAGATAGGCATCTGATTGATTACACACTTCTGATACTGTGCTTGAGCCTGAACCTAAGCAAATCATGGACAAAAAGACCACGAGAGCAGTTTATTCTCCTGGTAGATCAGATACCAGTGGTGCTGGCTGCCAGGAAGTGTTTCCTTCGTATACTGGGCTGTTGCTCCTGACAGCCTTGTAGCTCTTCTAACAACAAGAGCTAAACATCATCTTTCCAGTCTGCAGCAGCAAAGTAGTTAATAAATTCTGGACTATGCAAAGGCTTGCAGTCATATAACAAAAAACCCCATGGGGTGGCTTCGCTTTCTGTGTGCCTAAATCTTAATAATCTGCAAGTTCATACTGATACTCTAATCTGAATTTGGAACCATAATGTGTCCCATATTTGGGCCTTTTTTTCTTTGTTTTCTATACCAAACACATAATTAGTTTGAAATTAATTTTGGCCGTCTTCTATAAGCCTTTCTGGAGAAGTATCACAACTGGATTTAACCACTGTTGAGTGTTCTTTGCCATTACTCCGCTTTTGATTAAAGGTCTGCTCCCTGTGTCACTGCAGGGATGAATCTCTCTCAATTCTTACCAGTTTCATCTGCTGTTTGGATTTGGCTCCATCATTATTCTTCTTTTAATAATAATAGTCTTCTGGCAAGTCCTGCTATTTCTCCTTTCTCTCCTCCTTTTTAATCTTGCCATACTTTCTTTCTCATGACAGGGTTTAAACAGAAAAAGTATGTTAGAAGGCACAGAACTCCTGAGTTTAGGGCAAATTTTAATATGATACCTGCACTTCCTCAAAGGAGTCCTTCCCTGTATTATAATAGTCATTGTGATAATGAATGAGCTGTATGCTTTTTCAGTCGTGCTGTCCACCTGTGGCAGTGTCCTGAACCACTGCAGAAGGCTGCTTTTAGTTTCATCAGACCAAAAAAAAAAAAAAAAAATCAGAATTTGTTTTAGTTGCCCGACTTTTCTGCCTGCAATTTGATATTCTATACTCTGAGTGTGAAACTCATGCAGGCTTAGTGGAAAAAAAAAATCACACAGCGGGCACGGTTACTGCCGTATTGACCTGTGTGAAAACAAAACAGGGCTGGAAGAAGAGTGCAGCAAGAAGAACCGGGCGTGCCTGTAGGTACTGCTGCTTCTGGTACAGTTATGAGGGACTCAATTCCCTCTCATTCACAGATGCAGAAGTCAGGGGGAATGGGGTTGATGGTGGCAAGTGAGGCAGATGAGCAGGGATGCTCCTTGCATGCGCCAGCCTGGGGTTGGGTCTGGGAATGGCAGCAGACTGGGAGACCTGGCCCAAGCTATGCTGTCTCCTGCTCAGCAGCCAGAGAGGTTGGGAGATGCTGTACGGGTGCCGTCTGAATGCAGGGGCCCCACTGCGCCTTCAAAATAGCAGCTGTTTGGTGTTTAGCCAGATGGTCTCGGCATCTTCCCTGCACTGCAGAGTCACAGTTTTCACATACTTTCTCCTCCTTTTCCCTACCCCTTTCTAAAGTAGGGTATTTTGGGGTGCACACACCAAAGTTCATCCATTTCTTTGCTTTCTGGCCCAGGGATCAGAGTCTCCCATTGCTTATCAGAGCTCCAGGTCCTCCATCTAACTGATATTGAGTAACCTGATCTAATTAAAGATGTCCTGCTCATTGCAGGGGGGTTGGACTAGGTGACCTCTAAAGGTCCCTTCCAACCCAAACAATTCTATGATACTGGCCGAGGACTTTGCAGGCCTGAAGGCACTGTGGGAGCACGGACTGGCAGCTCCTGCAGTCAGACGAGACTGATGGTCCAGCTTCCCTGAGCCTTCAGCTGGGTCAGACATGCCTTGCTCCAAAGCAAGGTTTGGGCAGCCCTGTGAAAGCTAGCACGCTATGGATATGAACTGCAGCAACTGAAGGTGCCTGACAGCATTTTATACCAACATTAAAAATACCCGCTTCTGCCCAGAGGAGCACGCAGGAGAGGACAAACTGATGGGTTGAGCATGCCCTTGCTGCTTGTTAGAGGTGATGATGGTTTTCAGTGTGGTAACAGAGAAAGTCCTGTAATGTCATGTAAATTCAAGAACCCAAGTGGAGTTGAAGCTGGAAACATGAACCAGTACATTCTTGCTTTATACACGTGGGCCCCAGAGAGGACCTGAATTCAGTCCCACCGCTATGTGAGCTGCTGGCATATTGTGTAGGTTCCGGAAGTCCAGATCAAGACATTTTCATGTTGGTTCAGCTAAAACAAAGTGGGTGTGATGTGGGAGGGCTGGTCTCCCTCTAAGCACAGCACAGCTAGCAAAAGCAGTTTGGCTGGGGAACAGAGAAGGACATAAACCTGTCATGGTTATGAAGCATGTAGTTTCAGAACAGGAATGGTGAAGCAGTGATTTCTCTTGCTCCCTGGAGAGCAGTCTGGAAAGTTTTAATAGCATCTGGATGTCAGCAATCATCTTCTAACTGAGGGAAGATCTCTGAGCACCAGGCCACCAGCTGCAAGGAGTAGGACCCTGGGACCAGTGCTGGGACTAATGCAGGCTACCTGGCACCAGAATTTGCACAGCTGATTTTGGTTTCTCATCATTCAGTGTCTACAAGCTGACCCCAGAGCAGCGTGCTAACTAAATTCCTATGTGTTTATCGATGGATGCAGCAGTTTCAAAGAAGATTGGAGATAGATACCTTTTGGACTTGTGTGCCTGCCAAGCTACTTCCCCACAGCCCTTGGGCCACCTGCTGCAACCCATCATCCTCCTCTGGCCCGCATGCTGGCTCCCTGCGTGGAGTTGAGGCGATCCACCAGCCCCTCCTTCATGACTAAAGGTTCATCTTTGGATAAGGAGAGTTGGTGCCTGGCTTAATGACTTGGCTCAGAGAGCAGCTGGTCACCTGCTCAGAGATCCACCGCTTGCCTGTCATGTTACTTTGTCTAACTGCCTGGACAGGAGGAACAGCAGGATTAGAAATGGTCTTTTCAGTGCCTCTGTGTGGGCTAACACGGTGTGATGTTGGGAAGGCAATAGTGCGCTGCAGTTGTATTATTTCAGTTGCTGGAAAACAGGCAGCAAAGAGGCAGCGTGTATGGCAAGGCACATCTCTGACATCCACATGCTCAAGTACCTCCTCTGCAGCCGAACAGATGCAAGGCACCTGCCCTGAAACACTGGGATAAATGTCTTTCTATCTTCTCTTCCAGGTTTGGATTTACAATGAAGATCACGAGCTGATTTTAAATAATCTCCTTTGCTTGGATGTTTCGGAAACTCGCTCGTCCGATCCACCTCGTCTCATGAAATGCCATGGATCCGGTGGCTCACAGCAGTGGACGTTTGGGGTAAGTGAGCGGCTGGCATATAGCATGTTGCTTGTAATTAATGTCCCGATAAGTGACAATAGCACTAGCAGGGTATCAGGGTTGAGTAATTATGCCCAAACTTCAGATGTACCAAGCCAATTGTGCTTGGGGGAACATGTTAGGTGTGCGAGTCCTTGATACAGAGAAGGGCCAACCGTGCGCTGTTGGTTACAGTGCAAGACTGGGGGTGGAGGTCTGTTCTGGAGGAGCGTGGTGTATCCTTGCCATGATCTTCTGCTTCACTGGGCATCTCTTATGGCCATAAGCAGCGACACAGAGTCCGGTGCGGCTGTTCTCACACATTTGCTCCCTCCGTGCACGAGAGCTGGAGGTTGCTGCGCGAGAGAGCTGCCGGGGCTGTGCAGAGAGCCCTTTCCAGACAGAACAGGGGCCCTCAAAGCAGCTGCAGCCAGTTGTTAGTGGGGGATATGGCAGGGTCCTCTCAGGGGAAAAGAAAACAGAGAAGGCGGCCCTGTTTGTTTCTCACACTTGACTAGGGTCTGGTCTTGCCCTGGTTGCTGAGACCCACCGTGCACGAGGGACCCGTCACGCTGTGTGGCAGCTCCCCAGTGCATGGGTGCGGAGGGCCGTGGTGCTACTGAGGCTGGGCCAGATGCAGAGCAGGGGCCTGGCTGTGCAGCACTGTGGGCTCCTTCTTTGCCGAGCACTGGGGAACGGTTTTGATCATTGCTCCACCATTAAGAGACTATGGTGTAGACAAAGTTCAGGCCGGCATTTCACCTGTAAGGGTGTGAGAGCCTTCATTCCGATGTCTGAACGTGGTTATGGTGTGCGCTGTACTCTGGCTTTTAAATGGTGCTGCTGTGGGTCTGGTGTGTCAGGGAGGCTGCCGACAGGCTCATCCCTCAGGAGGGAGCATCCCGTCCCCTTAAGCATCACTTTCAGCTTCCGTTTGACAATGGAGGAGAACAGAAGTTTTCATAAATAAATGACAGAAGTTTTAATAAATAAATGCCATCTGTCTTTCTCCTCTAGAAAAACAACCGCCTGTACCAGGTCTCCGTGGGGCAGTGCATGAAGGTGGTCGATCCGCTTAGCCACAAAGGATATGTGACCATGGCCATCTGCGATGGGTCCCTTCCTCAGCAGTGGCATTTTGAGAGCTGAGACGGCGAGTGTGCGGCTGAGAAGCATTAAGCTGCGACCTGATTCCCCTTCAGCTTTGCGAGGAGCCCTTAGCTGGTAAGCCCAGCCCAACCATTGCGAGGACCCTTGGGAATTACTCGGCTATGAAGAGCTGTGTGCTTGAGAAGATCCAGGTGGTCACTGGTCCCTGGTCAGCTGCAGCAGCAACAGCAGCAGCCCCACTGCGGAACAACATGTAGAAGTGCAATTTATCATCTTGGATTACCCTGGATTATTGAACTGTTTTTAAGTAAGAGAAATTATTAGAGCAATGTAATTTAAATTGTGAGATTTTAGCTTTGTGGATCTTTTAAAAGACGATGACAGAAAGGAGTCCTCTTCAAGTATTTCACGTGCAGTATCTCATTAATTTACGTTTTTAGTATGGTTTTACTGGCCAAATTATTTTACTTTTTCTGGAAAATATTTTTATTCCCTTTTATCTTCTGAAAATTGTCATTTGTATTATTTAAATTTCATTCTTTTAATTTACAGTTTTAGGACACTTCGTGTAGTTTAAATTCTTAGCTGTCATTCGTCACCTCGTATTTAAAACAAAGTAACTATTACAAAGTCTATTTTGATGACTCATGACAGTAGCTGCATTTAAAATAAAGTATCATTTTTTTATTAATCTGTATGGCCTTACTCTTTGTAGCCGTTGGACCAGAAGGCACCAACTGAGAGACTGATGCAAACTAACACTCACATAACTTGGGTCTTCCCTTGTTCTCACTCCCTTTTCTTCACAGCCAGCTCTTTCTCCCTCTCTCACATCTTGGAGGGTTTGCCAGATAATTTGTCTGGTGGTTTTTTTTTTTTCTTTCTCCACTTCTCCGTTTCCCTTCCCAAGTTCATTTATTTCACTATTACCTTTCTTTGACTTCCTGCCCCGGCCCCAGATGCCGCTTCAGTGTGTGGAAGCTGCTGCAGAAGAGAGAAGCTGTTCTTACCCAGCGTTTTTTTTTCTTAGCCACGTTGTCCTTGTTCGTGCTGCCACAGCGACCTGCCTTCCCTGGGAAGCGTGCAGTTGAAACGCTGGCAGCGCCAGGACAGCCTTGCCCTTTCGCTTGGGCAGTGGAAACATTTTCCAGCTGCACAAATACTCTGGCATCCAGTTATTGACATTTGGGCAGCGAGAGGCAAATAACGGTAATATTGGAGTGATCACAGACCCAGGTCTTCCTGCAGAGCGGAGAGATTCACTTGTCACAGGTTGCATTTGGTGCCTCAGCAGTCGGCCCGGGCAGCCACCCTGGGAGGAGACGCGCAGGAGGAAGAGAAGGAGCAGGTGCCCTGCCACTGCCCGGCTTCTTGCCTGGAAGCAGCCAGTCACGGGCAGGAGGAACCAGGTAAGCTGGGTTTAACTGAAAACCAGAACAATAGGCTGAAGTGGAACTTCTTCCAGATAAAGCATTACAATGGAAAGAATTAAGTTAGATGCCAGCCAAGTTCCTTCCTGCCAACAGAAGTCTCTTTAAGAGACTTAACAAGCCCAGCCTCCTTCAGCAGGCTGCACTGTGGCTCTGTGTGCAGCCGGGGGGGACACCTGGGTGGCTTTTGTGGGTGCAGTTAATGGCAGCCGGCCCGGGGGAGGCAGGAGGGTGGGTGGCAGCTTTCCCT
>NW_010513758.1:28838-29321 GCF_000687285.1 Phaethon lepturus
CTGGCTGCTGGTGCGGCTGCTCCCAGCAGAGTGCCGGCCTTTCCTCTAGGCTGTGGAATTTGTTTGGGCTGTCAGCATGGCTGTGTGGTAGCCCAGCCCTGCCTTTCTCTTCTGTGGCCTTTTATGCTGTCTTTTTAAAAAATAGTAAAAACTCAAACCCCAAACCAACCCACTAACAGGCAGAGCAGTCACTTGCTTTATTTACGGTCCGAGTCTGTTGCCACAGGGAATTTTTGACCATTTGCTCCCGGTGAGGAAATTTGGAGGCTGCTGCTGGTAACAGCTCAATCCACACAGTCTTTAAACCTGTGGTATCAGACAAGAACATAGAATTGATGAACCACTCGGTTGCAGCTGGATCGTTGAAGAAAATAAGATAAATATTGTCTCGTGTAAATAATATACCTTTTTTGTTTTTAAAAAGTTAGCGATGCCCCCGTTTGCAGCGCTGTGTGCGTGGGCCTGCCGCTGCAGCCAGAACGC
>NW_010513759.1:0-19857 GCF_000687285.1 Phaethon lepturus
CTACAGGCCTGTCAGCCTGACCTCCGTACCTCATTTTTACATAATTATTTTACATATATGTTCCATAACACATTTGAAGTAAAATATTTTTCCATGCTGGGGTACTTTTGTTCCTGAATAAAATAGGGAACATGACAGACAACAGGAGCAGTACAGTGATATTTTTTCAGTCTCAATATTTGACATTGGATATCTACCACCCACAAAGAACCAGAGACAGCGTGAAATTACCCAAGTTAAATATTTATTCATGACATTTATGAAAGCTCAGTTTCCAAAAGTTAATTTTGAACATTATCAGAAAATTTGGATGGAAGCTTTATACTTAGCAATTCTGATCAACTCCTCTTACCCATTATAAATATCTGGGTAATTACACTGACAAATCTGAGTAAGGCTTCAATTGCTGTCATTGAATACATCCTGAAAGACTATCATTACACAAGGGCTTAATAACAAAACAGCTGGATGTAGAAAAGGGACAAGAAGTGTGGTCTATTGGAAAAGGCACTTGCTGACGCAAGGTGATTGGCACACATTTTGGAAAATTTCTTACGCATAAAGAAATAAACACAAATTCCATTGAGGCTGCATAGGCTCGTAATAATGTAGCAAAAACCCCAGCCGTGCTACAGACTGCTGCAGACGCTATGGTTTTGATAACACAAAGCAGTTCTAAATCCAAGCTGGCTAAACAGCAACTCCAAATACACCACGCGGGAATTTTGGCTTGCACAAATGCGGAGTGTTCCGTGTGTCTTGGCTGATGCACTCAGAGCCATCTGTGAAGCAGGCAGAACGCCTTATTGCAAGCCGGTATGCCAGTGTCACAGGGACTCCAGCGCCAAGCTAGGATAACTTTAGATAGGCCTAAGTGCTGTCTGTTCTGCATAAAACAACTCTTTTGTCTTTGCTACTCCAGCTAGAGCAATGACTAGATTTAAGATGCACGTTACAATACATGGTATGCATACATGGAGTGGAATGGAATGGCATGGACTGCATGGTATACAGATCTATTCCAATATACATGGAGTGTATATATGCTGTGTTTGAGAATACACCTGCAAAGCATACATATTTGTATGGTCAAGGAAAATTTTTTGGTTTTAAGGTCACTTCGGTAACTGAGAAAATCCACATGATAATTATCACACAGAATAGTAGTATATATGCCAGAAATTACAAAAATTCTGCAGCCTATGTGTGTTTTTCTACTCTGTGAAAAAAAATTCTTGATGAAAATGGGCACATCTGCTCTTGAGATATGAGTATCTGAAAATCTCGCCATAAGCACATGATATAAACTGAAAACCTTAGCCTTTTTCAAGTGCTGTCAGAATTTTGCCTTCCTGAACAGTATAATTTTGCATGATGATTGGTAGAATGCAAATACATTATACAAAAATATCACTAGTCATGTAATTTTAACTATGTCTGTTATAAATCACAAAGTAGGCTAAATTTATAGTGTATTTTAATGAGAAATTACTCTATGCTTTTACACATAGAGTATTTGGACAATATGATTTGTAAATTTGTTTCAGCTATTCTATTCAACAAAATATTCAGGGTTATTAAAATACTCCTGGTATATATCTGCATTCAACTAAGAAGCAATAAGCAAAAGAATGTCTTTTTTTATAATCTCTCATACTTAAGAGACTACCTTTTTTTTCTTGGCCACAGATCTATATTGATTCATTTAATCATACTTCTTAGAAATAATTTTATACCTTTTGTGGTTTAGCGTTTTTTAAACAAATGCTATCAGGTTTGTAATGCATTTGACACCCTTGCAGTAAACCAACTTCTGTGAGTTTATTTGAAATTTTACTTCAACAACATAAATAGGAAAAGAGTGACTAAATAGTTACTGTAACTACCTAACACTTTTGTTAGCTGCTCAAAGCCACACAGAGTGAAAACCAGAGTTGTACCAACCAGTAAGCCTATATGAATATGGCTAATTGTATAGCTAATATACCTACTGGTAATATTGACACTAGTTCTTATTGCCTGTCCCCAGCCAAAAGGTCTGCTAGCAGGGTGGGTAATATCTGCCTCTCAAACCACCTTTCTCGACTGTTTAAACTAGATTGACCTTTTTTTTTTTTAGCTGATTAGAAAGGACATATTTTTGCCTGTGGGAAAGCTAAATTCAGATAACAGGTAGGTAACAAGCAGTTTGGTGGTGGAAGTGGCAAAATAAACAGAAGTGAAAACAGAATCATCTTTAAGCAGCACATTCATTTGTCAGGAGAATTGCTGAAGGCTTGAGGTAGACACAAAAACACTGTGAGGCACAGCCTGAAAATGAAGCTGAGTCCGAGGCTGAGGTTCAGGGGAGCAACAGCAGCAACCTGCCAGGAGGATGTAAGCTGGCTAACCAGCTAGCATTTATTCTACAGTTTACCTGTACAGTCTAGGTAAGGGAGAAATTAAGTAAAACGCCAACTGTGAGAGCACTGGTTTGTTCACTAGAGGGGATAAAAGAGGTAGGGGATTTAAAGAAAGTTGCTTCTGGAATCAGGAAAGTTTACGACGGAATAATAAAATAAAAAAGCTCTAGTACCTTTACTTTATTTCAAATATGATTCACTTAAACTAAATTGTCTGCATATGAGTTCTAGCTTTTTAAAATGAGAACCTGGTTGATCCCCCTCTAGTAAAACTTCTCTTTTCACATTTATTTTTGGTCTTTGCTTTTTTTCATTTCTAACTAAAGAACTCCAATGGAATAGGTTTCCATAAAGCTAGAATAAGGTCTTGATCTGTAAAATATGACAATTTTTACACTGTAATCAGCAGTATACTTTATGATAAAATCCTTCTGCTCCAGGTATTAATATCTTTATCAATAATTGTGTAAGTAAATGCTGGGTCAATGATACCAGTAAAATAACATCTGTATTATTTCTGCTAGTCTTGATAAATACTGAAAAGCTGTATTTGTTCAAAACATTATATCTTTAAGTAGCCTATCCATTAGCAGGTGTTGCAGATGACTTCACTACTCACTGTCCCAAGTGGTAGTGCACAAGTTATAGCTCTTTTCTACCTATGCTCACATAAGGATACATAAGCTGGATAAAATATGTGATGTTCAGGGCCAGTCAGTCACAGGGGAAAGACTAGTTGCAACCCTAACAATTCTAACAATCTCTAATTTTCTATAGATCTGTGTCACATACTTACTGACTTCGGTGTCTCAAAAAGGTGTCAGCTATGAATGAAACTTTTCCCCAGGTTATGTCTTTGTAGAAGAGCACGCTGTTCATTTTTGTGGATTCTCTCTTATCTATTAACACTGTGTTCTCACTTTGCAACCTTTCCTTTACTCAGTTGTCCAATTTAACAAAATGTTAAAGGGAGTTATGTCCAAAATCTTGGCATTCTTGAAAAACGTTGAATTTCTCCAGTGGGTTCAAAAGGTAAAGAAATATTTTCCCAAACATACTTAAAAATGAACAGATAGAGATCACATTGTCCTTGTATTTAGAGAAACAAAAGCTAAACACACACACACTCTGAATGAAAAGCCTCCCTCAAAATCTCATAGCACTTAAAATTTATGCTTGCAGTAATATTTGGATGGAATCATTGATAAACAACCTTTAAAAGTTTAAAACTCACTGCAGGCAAAATCTTTCATCTTAATTTATAATAATAAAAATACTGTAGAAGGAAAATGTTTATTGGAAAATAATAAACTGATAAATTGCTTTCATGGCTATTTAAATACTGAAGTGAAATTTAGTATTCAGTAAGCTTGGAAAACCTACCTACCTACCTTGCACGTTCCCTGTCAACCTGACGCTTCTCAGTGTCACCACCCAATAAGATGTTTTACTACTTCTCATATCACATCTGAGTGTCTTAGACTAAACCCCACATGTAAGAAACCCTTCAGCCTGTAACAGTCAGGTCAGCCTTGTTGGAGGCAACTGCTGTGAGGGCGGCACTGACGGCAGCACCCACAAGTGGAGCAAGGGCAGCGGTGAGGCCCTGACGGGCTTGCAGAGCAGCAGTGGGGCAGGAATGGGCCAGCACAGGTGATGCTGTTTATAGGGTAGCTTTGGGAGCACGGTGACAAGGTGCCGGTCGGCTGGCGGGACTAGGAAGGGTGCCTCGAAGGCTGCTGGTGCTGCTGTTTGTGGTTGCTGCTCTCAGTGTGTATAGCAACTGCAGGTTCTGCTGCCAGTTCTGCTGGGGCTTTGCTAATGTGCAATGGGAAGCGCTGAGTTCTAGACTGGGATGCGTAAGCTGAGGGACAGTGGATAGACGTAGCCACTGTCATAGCAGTTAGTGAAGAGAGGCACAGAGAGGCCTGCCATTGCTGCTCAGGACTGAGCAGGACCACATGGATATAGTGCAGTGATGGTCTCAGCATGCCGCAAGGCACGTGCTCCAGTGCTGACTGATGTTAATGGCCTTTACACAGCAGAGGTTCTGACCACTACCTGGATTTGGTGCTGCAAAGATGGCCTGGGGTGTCTTCTATGCGAGGTGTGCTCTGGTCAAGGCACTGAGCTGCCAGATGAAGGAGCAGCAGGGAGAGCTGAGAGACCGTACAGCATCAGGGGATGTGAAGAGGATGTTGGCAGGTTCTTTGCAAGAAAGCTGCAGAGTTAAGAACCTGAGCCATGCCAGGCAAGGAAAGAGCAGCAGCAGTTGATGATCATGGTCAAACAGGTGAAGGAGGAGGGCTGTCCAGAAAGAGAAGGCTGTGACTACTTGCAACAGGAGAAAAGCTCCTGCTCCATCTGCAGAGTTGCAACTTGACCATATGTATAGTGTTCTGGGCATAGGTTAAGGATGACCCACTGGGGGCTTGATCAGCGCAAGCTGAGCCCCAACAGAGGTAAAAAGGCATGTGGTAGTTATATAAGACTCCTTCCTGCAGGGGATGAAGGCAACTATCTGCCAACCTGACCTGATTTTTTGGGAGGTTTCTCGCCTACCAGTGGCTCAGATCCAAGATGCTGCAGAAGAAATGTCAAGGCTTGTCTGGCCCTTGAACTATTACCCCCTGCTGCTTTTTCATGTGAACACCCACCTGGTAACCCAAAGTGTAAGGGTGCTTCAGAGCTCAAGGGATGAGGTGAAAGGTAAGGGGGTCAGGTGATGTCTCTGTCCTTCCATTAAGGAGGAAAGGCTTCATCAGAAGTGGACTCATTCAGTAGGTCAACACATGCCTGATGTCACAAGCAGGGTTTTCTTTTCTATGGTCACAAGACCCTCTGTGAACCATAAGCACTACTGTGTAGGTATGGGATATGTGACAGTGGGACAGGAGTGTCTTTGCAAACAAACTTGCTAATGTAGTGAGGAGTACTTCAATCTATGTCTGTAGGGTAGCAGTGACATAACCTGAAGAAAAGTAGGGGCACAAGGGGCAAAACAGATGTGTCTCAGCAGCAGCATTACAGGGAATGCTCTTACACTTGGAGTGACATGCAGTATGACTTGGGGCCCATGCCAAATACCATACAAATGAACGTAGTATAGAGAACAAGCAGGAGGAATCAGAAGTCCAAGTAAAGCTGCCGAGCTAGAACGTCACTGGGATTTCGAAGACGTGGTGGGATAGCTCTCTAGACTGGAGTGCTGCAGTGGATAGATAGAGGCGGGAAGGCAAGGAGGAGGTTGTGCTTTATATCAAGGAGTGTCCCAAATGTAAAAGAAATTGCCTTGAAGCCAGAGACAAAGCAATAGAGAACTAATGGGTAGGGGTTAAGGATCAGAAGACAGACTAGCACAGGTGATATAACAGGTGTCTGCTAGAGACCACCTGATCAAGAAGATGGATGAAGTCTTCTTTAGACAGCTAGAGAAAAACTCACAGTCACAGGCCCTGGTACTCATGGGAGGCTTTAATCCCCCCAATATCTGCAGGAAGGGCACTACAGCTGGTGCAGGAAATCCAAGAGACTTCCAGAATGTCTTGAAGAAAATTTTTTATACAGGAGATCAATCTACTGCCCAGAGAAGGTTCTCTACTGGACCTTCAAGGAAGAAACAATGAGTGAAGTCAAGGGCAGGCTTGGCTGCCACAACCACAAGACTAGAGTTTAAGGTCCTGAGAGGTATAAGCAAGAAAAATAGCAGAATTAGAACCCTAGACTTCAGAAGAACAGATACTGATCTATTCAGGAACCTATTTGGTACAAGCCCATAAGAAATTGTCCTGGAGAAAAGGAGGCTAGGAGACCTGGCTGATTTTCAAGACGACCATCCTCAGAGCACAAGGATTTTGTGCTTTACATAACTGTAAATTTTACATAACTGTACAATTCCAATTCTGAAAATCCAGTAGGATAAGTTGTTTTACCTGGAAATAGGAACAGGACTTCCTTCTCTAATCTTTCAAACCTATTCAGACTTTTTCATGACTTCATAAGGAATAAAACTTCTATTCCTTTATCACAGTTCAAATCCTTTTGCTAGTGATACCAGAGAAATTGATTCTTCCTTTCATTGTTATATCCATCCTGTCAGCTCTACTTTGTATTTACATTTTTTGAGAACATACAAAACCATATGAGAATGTATAAATTCAACAGTAAAAATGGAAGTCTCCATAAAGTTAATATGCTAACTACTAAAATAGTATTTTTTAATAGAATCATAACAGGCTAAAGAGCCACAGATACATGCTAAGCTTAACAATTGTTTGACTTTTATATTAAAAAATAGATTTCATTTATATTATTTATGACCTGATTTTTATGTTAACAAGTCCTTCTTCCTTCTTTTCTTGTTTTGGTTTTGGTTTTGGTTTTGTTGTTTTTTCTTGTGGTTTAGCACCAGCCAGCAGCTAAGCACCACGCAGCCACTCACTCACTCCCCCACAGTGGGACAGGGGAGAGAATCGGAATAGTAAAAGTCAGAAAACTCATGATTTGAGATAAAGACAGTTTAATAGGGAAAGCAAAAGCCGCGCACGCAACCAAAGCAAAACAAGGAATTCATTCACCACTCCCCATGGGCAGGCAGGGGTTCAGCCATCTCCAGGTTCCATCACGCGCAATGGCTACTTGGGAAGACAGATACCATCACTCCGAACGTTCCCTCCACACCCTCCTTCTTCCTCCCAGCTTTATATACTGAGCATGATGTCATATGGTATGGAATATCCCTCTGGCCAGCCTGGGTCAGCTGTCCCGGCTGTGCCCCACCCCAGCTCCCCGGGCACCCCCAGCCTGCTCGCTGGCAGCCCAGCACGAGAAGCTGGACTGTCCTTGACTGCTCGGCAACAACCCAAACCATCAGCACGTTATCAACAGTTTCTCACCCCAAACTCAAAACACAGCCCCACACTGGCTTCTGTGAAAAAAACTAACTTTATCCCAGCTGAAACCAGGACATTTTTGCCTTTGGTTTTGGTTTTACTTTAATGTTGTTAATGTGAGGTGGTTTTGGATTCTTAGGAGCTAACAATTCAATCTTTAGTGTGAGAAAAGTTTACTCTTACAATGGATAACAATTCCAGTTCTAATACTAATGTCCCTCAAAGTCTTTATTTCCAATTATTTTGATGACAATAGCATTTATTTCTGTAACTCCATTCCTACAATTTAAATATTTTACCAGGCTAAAGAAGATACTTTATCTTCTGAAAGATTTCACTATAGGACAGAACAAGACAATTTTACACCCGGCTATGTGGGAAAAGGATCTACATAAAGTAATTTAATACATGTCTATAATCGAGGCACACTAATCCCAAGCAGTCATCATCTTTAATTTCATTTTCCATTCAATGAAAAGACCATTATTAAACTCAAAGATATTATAACCTAGCACTCCTGTTATTGCTTTTTTCCCCCACTTTTACAATCTGAGAAAGCAGACATAACAGCCCAGACAGAACACTGTGCCAGACATCTGATATTTTACATACTTCACGCAAAGATAAGCAAGATGATACCTTCTCCTTACCCAGAATAGAAATTTGAATATGTACTCATAATAAGGAGCCGGATATTAGCTGGTATATTTTGTTCATGTAAAGCCTTTTACTCTGCAAATATCAATTGATATTCTTCATCCCTTTCATCAGTAATTGGAGAGAATTATGTGTTGTAAGAATAAGCAGTTCTAAGGCTGAAGTTCTGCACAGGTTATTTAATAAGTTGAAGCTCTGTAAGCATTAGCTAACCTAGCCAAAGACCTGACATAAAGGGTCTCTTATGCCGTGTGAAATCAGGCCTAATGCTTAAAATCTGTTCCATGTATACTGACGCATCTATTGAAAGCAAAATTAGCCTTTTGGAAAATGCTAACAGCAAACTGTTTCTTTATTAAAACTGGAATTATGTAAATCCATAACACAGATAAGCAAGAAAAACATTCCTGGGAAGATTTGTAATTCCCAAAACTGTGTCACATTTTCTAAGGTTCAAAAGCATGTAAGAATGCACGTGAGTGGAAAAGAACATGTTAAAAAAAACCCAAAACACGCACACCAAAAAGCTCCCTGAAATTGTGTCATATCCGTGTTCATTATTTTAAAATATTAATGAGCATTCTGTTCTTACTGTAATTTTTAATGATAAATACATCTCCTGACAATCTTCCTGCCACTCTCACTTGTGATCTAATCTTTATGCATCTTTCCTGATGCCAATAACAAGGGTATTTGAATGCTACAGAGTATCTATCTATCTATCTATCTATCTATCTATCTATCTATCTATCTATCTATCTATCTATCATCTATCTATCTACATCGTTTCAACTATATATCTGACTTTACAATCTGCCTCTGAACACTGCTTTCTATGTTAACTTACAGAAGTCTGGACAAGGAAGAAGGCAGGACAAGGGTTCTTGACAGAGATAATACCTTATGTTAAACCAGCAAATATAGCTGTGAAAATCAGACAAGCTTTCAGGAATTCTAATTCTTCCTCAGGTTTAAAACGTATTCAGATTTCAAACCTAGGTATCTACTGCGAATCATAGGTTAGCAGAGGTTTAGAGGAATATGTATTCCTTAGATGACCAACTCTGAAAGAAAAGATACTTGATATACCTATGACTGTTAGAAAACAGAAAGGGGGAGAACAGAAGAGAAAAATAGAAAGGGAGATGGGGACGTGATAAGTAGCTATCTCATAGGGGAAAGAGAAATAGTTCATAAACTGTGGAACACAGATTCGATGGGATTTGATTTGGGATTCAATGAAGACTATGACAATGTGTTACAAAAAGATTATCTTTACTGAAATTGTGGGCTTTGGGGTTGAGTATGGTTATGAATTTTAATTCCAAGGTTTATTTTTGTAAGGAGTTTTGGTTCCCTTGAGAATCAGGACTGAGAGATCAGAGATTGAACAATTCTCTGAGAAATTTCCTGGTCTGGAAGTTGAGTGGGTTTTATTCTTTACTGATTATCTGTCAGGATACGTTCCTGTAGATGGCTTAGTTTTACCTATGTAGTTACTCTGAGATTATTTTGTTCACAAAATGAAGGAAATTCGATTCCTAGAAGTTACAGGTATAAAGTTGTGACAGGTCTCTTGAACGGTATTTACCGTCATCTTGTCACAGTAGTAAGTTTATGCATGTCATGCAGGAACATCCTGGTTTTTTTCAGTGTACTTAGGAATGGAAGGATTCACTTCTGATGGTGAATGGGGCCTGAAGACCGCTTGGAAGCAGTGATGGAAGTTATGCAGAGAGGGATTTATGTGGCCCAATCATTATTTTATACAGACACTTTATAATTAAATATATTACGCAACTTTCTACACAGTTATATAATTTCATTATACTTGGGACCACAGCAACATAACAGTGTACGAAAAAAGAGAAAGAATTCTTTTTGCGCAAGTATGAGATTACCTTTAGTTTCAATGATGTAGTTTTCAGTCTTTGGAGAAGTTATCAAGATCAGGTGAATGACAAGTCAATTCTTGGAATGGAAAGCCTGGGACATTTGTAGTGGTAGGCATTTAAATATTTGATGTAAATGGCTAAATAAAACCATTTAAGCAGTGGTTCAACCATTTATTATTATTATTAAGAATAGATTATTCAATTATAAACTTTAACAAAACCCAATATGTAACTTGCATTATCTTTGAAGTTAATAACTTTGTTAAACTGGATGAGAATCAGCACTGGGAAAAAAATAATATTTTACTCATGCTAAGGAGAAAATATTCTCAAACTGCTCACATCAAGCCCAGTACTTCTCTTGTATTTAAGGCCCAGTCCAGTGATTATTCTTTCTGTCTTTACAATTTCAACAGTTAGCTCCGAGCTGCTTTGATTGTAGAGAGCTAAACATCGTTTTCTATATAAAGGGAGACTTCCACATACTCCTTGTGCTCAAAAATGGCAGGCATACTAAAACTACAGTATTAGCACAAAAAAGTGTTCTCCACAAAATGAATTTCAAAATTACTTGCAACAAAAACATAGCAGCAGGAAGTGTTAGGCTATTTTAGATATGGTAGTCATTGCTACTTCTGCACTCATTAATTCTCAGTTTTGAATTCCAAAGAATTTAACAATTTACCATGTTTTTTAAATTTTGATAAAATCTAGCCAATGTCAGTAATGAAGATATTCTACTCAGTAGAATTTCAGAAATTTTTCAGTGCATTTGTAACATAAGAAGACACAAGAGAATCTGGAAATCTCACTTGACA
This sequence comes from Phaethon lepturus, assembly GCF_000687285.1. Taxonomy (NCBI): domain Eukaryota; kingdom Metazoa; phylum Chordata; class Aves; order Phaethontiformes; family Phaethontidae; genus Phaethon; species Phaethon lepturus. The sequence goes on from NW_010513759.1 coordinate 10,665, forward strand.
AAATTCCAAAACCTGGTAATTTCTTCACATAAATTTTGTTTCAGTCATTTTTAACTTACCTTACTTTAGCTTACCAAGAAATATAGCCACTCTTAAAGTGGATATATCTGAAAACGCTTTGTTAAAATAGAGCATTCTTTACCTGATGAAATTAGGAAGCAGACCTTGTATAGATGCCTTCTGATTAGAAAAGCTGTTTATATTTTCAAACCACTTACCTATTCCTGTCATAAAATTAAGGAAGATAAATGCATGTCCCTGGAACTGCATACAGATATCAAGGAGTAGAACCCAGCTGAAATAATAGCCTTATTTTTCTGCAATGATTAATGTTTTTTAATTATTTAATTGCAATGATTCCTTTTACATAAATTGCATTTTTGAAGCCAATTCTACCTGCTACAATATTACTCTTTAAAGTCTTTTGATTCATGTTATTTGCACAGCACATTTTATATAAATATATATACACACATTTATATTCAGAGTAAGAATGCAAAATTAAATTACTAAGAAGTTTTGTCTGAAAACTTCTGTTCCAACAGCTAAAACAGAAACCCAAAGGAAAACTCCTTTGTCAAAATGTCTCCTAATGAGATACTAGAAATGCATTTTCTAAAAATTTATTCAATGGAGCAGGATGGCGGAGATGTACAATCTGACACATGACAGCATTTTTGCAAGTACATTTCTGGCACATTCTTAATGACTTAAACATCATTGTTTAGCTTGGGTCAACAGCAGAAGAGGTACAAAATCTGTTCCTTCATTCCATATATGAATATGTCTGCATGGAACTAATCTGCTAGGTTTTGAAATTAGAAAGTGCCACCTTGCCAAAGAATAGATAGTTATGTACATACTTTTGAGAGCTATTTAAACAGGCATACCCCAAACATTCACAATGACCTTTAAAGCCTAATGCTCACTTTGAACAAACTATCTGAATTAAGTTTAGTCACCCTCTGAAGATTATCTTCGTTCTCTTCAGTCTCCTGCATTTTATATCTGACGTACAGAATAATGACTGCAAAAATTGACTTTTTAAGTAGCTTAGTTTGAAGTGGATGTGCAGATAAAATAAAAGTCCAATGTAAAAGCCATCGATAATAATACTGACTTATTTTTGAAACATTCTGTATGTTGAATATTTTGGTGTATTTGCAAAGTTACATATTAACAATGAAATTTCAATGAAGTTCAAGAACGTACCTGGAATATCTAATTTTTAAGAAGGTCTTATTAAAAGGAAATTACCGCATACAACAATGCTGCAATTCAATATTAAGGTCATCTTGGAATGATGTTCACTGTATCATTGGTTTTTATTTTGAAGGATTTAATTCTTGCAGATAAAGTATGTTTGAAAAAGCTTGGTTTATTGCACTTGAAAATGAAAATAAGAGCTTATTTTGATCAACAATATTTTAAATACTGTTTAATATTATTAGTCTATCAAACACAGCTGCCCATAGGTAAGCCCTTTAACCTGGTATATTATATAAAAAATCACTACTTCACATATTATTTTAAGGACCTATCAACAGTTCACAATCAGCAAGTAAATTTACACTATCCTTAGTGTTAAACATATATAGAAATTTCAGAAAGTCCAAACTTTTTAAGCATGCCTGGAATTAGATTCTATATCCACACAGACACACTATTCCCTCCCTGTAACTGGCACATGAAGGTTTGCATATCACTGCAGCAATACTGTTCCTCATTTCTAAGGTATGTAGTATCAGGTCAGAAAGAGGAGAAGGGATACAGTTCAGGAAGAGCCAATATTGTATCAGACAGCCAAACCTCCTCTCAGAAGTGTTGAAAGATAAGCCTCATGTTTACCATTAGAATAGTGTGATATTGATACCAAATCACAATCATTATTCAGGAAAAGAAAATATTTAATTATGAACCTCTAAGGCAAACAGGATTTGCTGTCTTTTTGTACTTCAGTTGGTAAGCCCACAGTTTGATAGACAGTAACTCAGGGAAGAATGTATATAGTTATCTGGTACTTAAAGATCTACAAAACTTGGAAATATGTTGAATTGATCAACAATCTTCCCCATGCCAGAGGCCATAAAAAGTAATCTGCCTCAACAGCTACTCTCCTACCATTTTTGATTTCTAAATTATGGAGTACCACCAAGAATTTATATGTCATTTTAATACAACTTAATTAACACTTTTTCTGTACATTTTCATCCATTTGCTATACACTGATTTATGGATGAATCAATTAATATTTTTAAGCTGGGGTCTAAAAGACTCTCTGAAGAACAGCAATCATAAGTATATGAAATGAGCTGTAAAGAATGATGAAGAAAGTTCTTAACGGAGTGGCTGTCAAGTTATTTCTAATTAAAATAAATAAATGAAGTAAAATATTCCCATATATCCCAAATCAAATGAGCAAGATAGAAGACAGATCCACAGTGTTAATTATCTCATTATTTCAGGGCCCAACAGCTAAACATAATGAGATCAAACCAAGTATGTAAAAATTTTTACTAGATGTTACTTAAAAAATTGTTACTGTTAACGTCAAACTAATTCCAAGGTGATTTCCTAAGATTAGGTAGCATTCACAGCTCTTCCATAGACTATAGTCATGAAAGAGTAAAGATACAAATCTAGTCTCTAAACCTAATAAATTTTCTGAATCTCTTCTCTCTGAAATAGCTGAGAATTTGCTAGCAAAAGAAACCAAAGTACCTGTAAGTTACATTAAAATAAATTACATTGACCATACAGAATGTTATTTTTTGTACAATAATTCTTTCTAAGGCAAAAGAAGCAGTCTTTCAAGATTTTATCTGTATAGCAAAAGCTCTGCTGAGTATTAAACCAGATGATGAGATTTTCAATGTGTAAAAACACATTGCCAGGTAAACATTTCTTGTTGATTAAATGGTTTCTTATAAATTAAACTCAGATTCCAAGAGCTCTGTTTTATTTCTTTCCATTGAATGTAATTTTCATTGGGGTTTATTGGCTATTGTTAAATGGTTTCTGAAGCTTAATCTGAAATGAGATAATCATGTCCTCAGAGGATAAAATAATGATATGTAGCATAAGTGTGGCACTATAAAGAATAGAAAAGAGCAACTGAGTGTCAAATCATTAACGACTTTTAAAATGATATCCAAGATAATAGCATACCATCAGAACATCAGAACTAGTGTAGTGTTTTCTAGTCATTACCAAGGCATCTACATAAATGAGAAAAAAAACATTATTTAAGTATTAAAAGAAAATATTAAAGTGTGAATAATAGTCAATAATGTCTGACATCTGTGGTTTACATAAACAGGAATGGATAATAATGTGTGGTTCAGGAAAAACATTATGTTTAACTGCACAATTTTGAGTCTTTTTTTTAAGAGTACAAATGGAATGTCATAGGCATTTTTATTCAACAAATTATTTTTATTACAAAAAAGAAGCAGGGATTAAAAAAGCAAAGTTCACAACAAATAAAGCTTCTGGAGTGAAAACTAACAGGTAAAAATGATACCTATAGCAGTAACAAATATAAAAATGAAATTACAGGAATAATTTTTGTGGTAAAAGAGCTACAGCCTGACGCTCAGTTGTTAAATACATAATATTTGTTATATGTTACATAATGTTAAAAAGTCTTCTACCCAGACCACTTTAGTTAAAGCTGAAAAGCACACCATGAAAAGTACTGTTCAATGACATACTGAAACTAACCGTAACTAATAAGCCATGAACATTTAACTCTTCCCCCTCACCCTCACCCCTTCCCATCAGTTCAGAGCCTGGTTTTTATCTATAGTAGTAGTACTTATGGAGGAGGGGAATCTTTCTTTGCTAAATTCAAATGATTTCTTGCTAAGTCATTTAGACTTTGTAGGTCAGAACCAACAATACAGACTGCAGAACAGTAGTTTGGTAAGCTTGCAGCCACACATTCACCTTACCAATTGGCCTTGACCCAGAATCAAGGTACAGAATTGTTTTTCCAGATATATCCTATACTTCCTTCTAGTTTTTTGTATAAATTTGACTCATTTATCAGTGCTGTGGCACTGAGCTGCATGTACGGCATTCATTCCCGTACTTCTTAGGGGTTAGCATTGCTTTATACAGTATTTCCAGCCACCATGAACACAAAGGAAAGAACAGGCAGAGAGGGGGAGCAGAGTTGGGATATGATAACTGATTAATAAGTCCAGACAGTGCTTCTGCAGCTCAGCGAAAGAGAACAGTCCGACCAGGGAATTTGCAGTGCCCTGAGCCAGTCGGCTGGTCCAAGCCACGCACCCAAAGACAACGTTGTGCCTTGCCAGCCTGCCTTATAAGCATGGCTGTGTAAGCCATTGCACACCTGTATATTGTTTAGCCCAGTATTAGTGAATTACTGGATTTGCTGTCCATTTGACCTAGATAATTGGACTACTGACTTGGATTTGCTATGTATTGTTATTTAGAAATAAATTGTTGATTCCTAAAACTGTTAGTCTGATGTCTGTTACCATAACCAAAACCTATAGCTTGGCAGGGCCACATTAGCCCTTACTTCTCCTCAGGATCTCCTAGGGAAAACACAGGAATTCTAAACACTTGAACTCCATTTTCTAAAGATTAATTATGAAATTAATGGTGCTACTGTTTATAGTAAGCTGTGCTTCCAGCTTTCCTTCTGAAGTCCACGGAAAGCTCATCAGTATATATATTTTATTAAGACAGAATAGATAGTACAATGTATAAAACAATTTGAATATAGCTACTGATGAAGTCATCCATCTAGAAATAAGACATATAGACCAGATCTATGGTATAAGTAATATAAATGTGACTTTGAAAAGGTGAGGGTGGAAAGTGTTCATAAATAATTGAACAGGGCTTCTCGGTGACATGTTCTGGTCAAGACAGCTCGTATTGTTCATATTGCTAGGCAAATAAATGCAGTCTTGGAACAATCTTAAAACAATACAGCAAGAAACAGGAGTAAGAGTTTATGCAGTTTACACATTTGATATGTAAATATGGAAGCACTGTCACCAGTTTCAGTATTCAGACTTCAAAAGGATGTTAAAATATTCAAAAGGTTTAGAAAAGAGACAGAATTATTTGAAGTATGGAGAAAAAAAAAGCTTGTGCATGGAAAAATTTAAAACATTCAATACACTGAATTTATCCAGGAGAATGAAAATCTGTAGATGAGAATTTATTGGAGGCTAAAAAGCCCTATATATTTTACAAGAAAAAAAAGCATGACAAGATCTTGTGAAGGAGAAGGTGCAGCTAGAAAAATTTATGAGCTTACATTTTCTCTTACTAAAAATGGAAACAAGGAACACCATATACTTTGCTTCACCTTGTATTCTTCCTTGCTTAAAACAGTTGATTTTTTTCTCTTTTTTAAAAAGATTTTCACTCAAGCAAATATTGGACACAATATGAATATTCTTAAGTTTAGTCCTATAATTTGTTTTATATGTAAGATAGACAATTACTAATGATTTCTTCTGAGTTTACTTTGCAATAACAATTTGTTATAGAAAGTTTTTAACATGGGAATAAAAGCAGAGTAGCCAGTTCAAAACATAAAGGAAGGCCGGTTTTCCCCAAGGACACAGGTTCAGATCAAAGCTCTTTGATTTTGGGTCTCAAACAGGCATCGAAAGACTAGATAACAAAGGTGACAGTTTTTAAAAAAAAACTTAATTTAGATGTTACCTGGAGGACATGAAAGAGACAGAGACAAATTCCTGATATTTTCCAGGAGATATAATACTCCAAAATATTTTGAAATTATCTCATGTTTTGGACATGTTTTTTTTAAACACATTTGTTAATGTATGGTTGTCATGGTGTAACTCCAGTCAGCAGCTAAGTACCACACAGCCACTCCCTCCCTCCCCTGTGGTGGGATGGGGGAGAGAATCAGAAAGGTAAAAGTAAGAAAACTCGTGGGTTGAGATAAAGACAGTTTAACAGGGAAAGCAAAAGCCACTTATGCAAACAAAGCAAAACAAGGCATTAATTCACCACTTCCCATCAGCAGGCAGGTGTTCAGCCATCCATCACGCATAACAATTACTTGGGAAGACAAACACGGTAACTCCGAACATTCCCCCCACTTCCTTTTTCTTCCCCACAGCTTTATATGATGAGCATGATGTCATTTGGTACGGAATATCCCTTTGGCCAGTCTGGGTCAGCTGTCCTGGCTGTGTCCCCACCCAGCTTGTTGTGCACCTCCCCGCTGGCAGCGTATGGGAAGCTGAAAAGTCCTTGACTTAGTATAAGCACTACTTAGCCACAACTAAAAACATCAGTGCGTTATCAACATTATTCTCATACTAAACCCAAAACACAGCACTATACCAGCTACTAGGAAGAAAATTAACTCCATCCCAGTCGAAACCAGGACAATGGTATATAATATAGTCATGGTATATAATATAGGCATTCTGACTTTTTTTTTATATAACTTCCTATCAAAAGGAACAACAAAATCAATTTCAAATAAAAGTTTTCATTTATTAAAATCTTTATGCTTGAGCAGAAAATACCTGTAATTTTGAGAAAACACAGCTTTTGTTAACTAAAATTAAAATTGTATGTTTTCAGATGTTTGTTATTTCCAGTCATTTATTTAGATGCTCAAATTCCAACTTGGAGAGCCAAGGAGTGATCAACAAGACTCACTCATCCTGTAAGAATCCCATACAGTTGGTGTGAAAGTCTAATGCAGAGTGGAGACTGACAGTAGACTATCGTGGCCTAAATGAAGTCACATCGCCACTGAGTGCTGGGGAATACAGTCTGGCTTATTCCTAACTTGAGCAAGGGCAAACCCATTTGTGGGTTTGCTGTTGCTCAGCGACCTGAGTGCACTTAGTGAGTGATGCGGGAGGATGGGGAAGTCTGATGTGTACCTCAAGGAGTTTTGATTCTGGGGGAGAATAACCAATGACTTGAATTATAAGTTGTTAATTGCTGTATAATACTGTATGTCATCACTACTATGGTCTCTATATGCCATATTAATGGTATTATAGTAAGAACCACTGAGATTAATGAAACAGAAAAAAGAGCAGCAGTGATAGAACCAGGACTGGCCTCAGCATGCAAAAGTCCAACACCACACATGATCTCTCCTGCTCTGAAAGACTGTTATGAGAGATAGAGCCAAAAGTCACAGACTAAATGAACTCAACAGACATTTTAGATGGATGGCCCATAAACTAAGGGAATGATATCTGGGTGTATATATCAAAAGACAGGTAAAGTGTTAGTGATTAATTGGTATGTATTAGAAAGTATAGAACCCGGATGTGACATAGATGGTATAGAATAAGGGGTGGATGTTGTCATGGTTTTGTCTGGGATAGAGTTAATTTTCTTCCTGATGGCTGGTATAGTGCTATAGTGCTGTGTGTTGGATTTGGGATGAAAATAATATTGATAACATGCTGATGTTTTTAGTTGTTGCTAAGCAGTTGAGGACTGTTCAGCTTCTCGTGCTGGCCTGCCAGTGAGAAGGGTGCGGGTGCACGGGAAGTTGGGAAAGGACACAGCTGGGACAGCTGACCGCAACAGGCCAAAGGGATATTCCACACCATATGATGTCATGCTCAGTATATAAACTGGGGAAGTTGGCTGGGGAGGCACTGCTGCTAAGGAACTAACTGGGCATTGGTCAGTGGGTGGTGTGCATTTGTTGCGTTGTGCATCACTTGTTTTTGTATATTCCTTTATCAGTAATATTATTATTTCTTCTTCCTTTTCTGTCCTATTGAACTGTTTTTATCTCAGCCCGTGATGCTCATTCCAGAGCAGCGATTCCTGTCCCCCAGCCAACTCCAGTTTTTATGTGGAGCATGACATCATATGGTAGGGAATATCCCTTTGGCCAGTTTGGGTCAAGCTGTCCTGGCTGTGTCCCCTCCCAGCTTCTTTTGCACATCCCCGCTGGCAGAGTATGGGAAGCTGAGAAGTCCTTGACTTAGTATAAGCACTACTTAGCAACAACTAAAGCATCAGTGTGTTATCAACATTATTCTCATACTAAATCCAATGCACAGCACTATACCAGCTACTAGGAAGAAAATTAACTCTATCCCAGCCGAAACAGGACAGAAGCATAAATTAATCTCTCCAGCATTGTCACTGAATGAGCTATAATGCTACTCTATGAGATATTTCCTCTGCAACTTATTTCAAGGCTAATGACCTATGTTCTGAGTTAGCAAGAGGAGATAAGAGATTCATTACCTGCTGGGTTGTAGAAGAGCACTTGCTGAAGTCCATTCATTTGCTATCATTTTTACTAGGTTCTCTGAACTTCATAAATACTCCATAAAAACACTCAGGAAAGACAGGGAAAATTTACGTATGTATGTCTGTTTTTGTGACACTAAGCTCCCTATTCTGCAAAAGGAGAAACCAGTAGAACCGAGTCATGCTCTGATAAAAGAGATGGAGGAAATGGTCCATGTATTCCCTCCTTGTGCGTGCTCCCTGGCTCATTTGCTTTGCTCCTTGCTTTTGCATGAAAAAAGAAGGTGAGTTAGGAAAAGGGAAGCCATAGTGAGTGTGCTCAGGTCATTTGCAATAGAAGTAGCAACTTCTACATGGAAAAAACTGTATGATTTTTGTCAGATTTTTTTTTCTTACATGTTCTTAAGGCCCTGTGTGGTCTAATAGGCTTTACTAGCTATGACTCAACTCACCTGCAGCCACCCTGCACCATGGACCCAGGATCCCCATTTCAGCTCAGCTCGGGGACTGTCTGAAGTACACTGTAGCAGTGCACGTCTCTCGCCTGTTTATAAACTGTTGTTTCGATTTCCTGGATTGACCCAGGACTTAGCTTGTTACCTTGCTTTACATGATACTCACTAGATTGTTTATGGGACCCGTTGCTGTTGCCACCCTGCTCGCATCCGTCTCAAGTGCTGTGGGATGGTGCAAGTTCTGCCTGGCCTGTGCTGGGGTCAGCCCCGGATCCCAGCTCCCTTCTTCCAGGGAGCAACCCTTGCAGCTCCCTGACACCAACAGTGATCCTTTTCTTTTCCAACTTCCAAAGGTATTTTAAGTTGCTGCAAATAACGTCAGAAAAAAGAAGAGGGTCTGAGAGGGTAAGCTATGTTTCCTCCGTCAGTTAGTAGCAATTCAAGGATCAAAATTATAACTGCTGCCTTTCCTG